>NW_015167589.1:209849-232735 GCF_001447785.1 Gekko japonicus | reverse complement strand
TCGCTTCCTTCCTTCCTCCCTTCCTTCCTTCCTTCCTTCCTTCCTGCCTTCCTTCCCTCCCTCTCCTCTCCTCTCCTCTCCTCTCCTCTCCTCTCCTCTCCTCTGACCTACAGGTCTTGAGTAGTACCAATCAATCCCAACTAGGAATAAGAGAGAGAAAGGAAGAATTGAAGCCATATTAGAGAAAGTGTCATCAACTGCTTGTATTCTCCGGCCTGAAAGAGGATTGTAGCTAGCAAAAGATTATTTGCTGGCCTAGAGTTAATTAAAAATTAATAATTAAAATATCTAGCGGAAGTTCGTTTCACTGGTCTATAAGTGGTTTGATCCATTTCTCTCTAGCATCCTTATGCCACAGACATTCAAATAGAACATGTTTCCCAGTTTCTTTAATCCCTAAACCACAACCACAATAGCTATCTGAAAATGGTATACCTAATATACAGCCTTCAGAGATCATGGATGATAGCACCAGGCCTCATTTCGGGCCAGAGAAGGCCGGAGCACTGCTCCAGCAGTAAACAGTCACACCCCACCCCTCCCCTCCAGGGTCCCCCGCGGACCATCCTGTGAAGTTGAGGAGGCGCATTGAGCAGCCGAGAGGGGAGGCAGCCAGGCCCTTGGGCAGAGAGCCCCCTGCGGCCAGCCAGTTCTTGGCCAGCAGCATCTGGAGGCAGCCAAGCAAGAGCAGCTCCGAGCCCAGCACCACCAGCCCCATCCCGCTCATGTCCAACTCCTCCAGCCACGGGAACCATTGCTCCAGGCCTGGCAGCAAGTCCCACCCCCAGCTCCCAGCAGGCTGGTGGGGGAAGCCAGTCTCAAGTGGCCCAGATCTGGTGGGCGATCCAGGGTAGGAAATCTGGGAGGCAGGGCAAGGTGGCCAGAGTGCCCGGCCGGAGCCACATGGCAGGCAGAGTGGTGGCACTCAGAGCGCTATGGTGGGGCAGCTCAGCTTGCAGGAGGTGCTGGATTTTCCAGATGCCAAGCGGTGCACCAAGCGGCCCCTTGACAGCCCCGACTCCAGCCTGACACTCAGCCCTGCCATCTGGCCATCTGCCCACACCAGGCGACAGCTCCAAGTGCAGACTCACCGCCAAGGAACTGCAGGAGGAGCCTGAGCCGGCCTGAGCCGGTGGGGGGCGCACAGCCCACAGGAGCTGGCTGCCCCCCCAGGAGGGAGGGTACGCTGGAGAACTCCATAGCTTAGAGGGAGCATTGGTGAAAACGGCAAGCTCCATCCAGTGAGCTGCTGTACTTTACTGGCCCCTACTCTGTGTAAGTGAAAGAAAGATCACCAGTGTACTCCACACAATTGTATTTAAAGAAGCCCAAATCCCTCATCATGTTACATACTGCAAGGGAACAATTACTGAGTCACAAGGAGGATCCAGTCTGTTTCATAGGTGCACAATTGCATATTCTCTTACAAAGAATCCAATTGCAATAGAAGAATAGTTTGTACCCCTTTGTTATATGCCAGGTTCAAGCCCCATGAGATGTGCTTCTGAATAACACTTGGCTGGCTCAAGGTCACCGAGCGAGCTGCATGGCTCTGTGAGGATTTGCACCTGAAAGCATGACTCTAACCATAAGGCCACACTGCTGTCTCCTCCTCTCAGTATTCCGCCTCCATCTAGATTGAGAAGAAGACACACACACCCTTTTGCCTATGCCAGATGGTGATCCCTCCCTGCTGCTTTGTGGTTATCAGCCCCAATCCCATCTGAAGTGGAGGTTGTCAGTCTGAAAGCATCTAACTCCCCTTTCTGAACTTATCTCCTTTTTCCCTTCCCCTGTCTTGGTGGAGGCTGCTGTGAGGAAAACCTTGTCAGTTTGATCAGCATGGATTTCCCCCTCCTTGCCAGTGATCACCAGCATCCATGCACATACTGAGATTGCTGGATGTCCTGTTCTTTGGGGTTTTAATGGCTAGTTTTTATTAGTTTATCTTGTTTTATTTTGTGAGCTACCTGAAGGAGATGGCATATGCATGTTTAGAATAACGCTCAAATTCAAGATAGGAAATGGAAGGCAAGAAGAGGGCAAATCTCTTTCCTCATCTTCCTCCCCTTCCCCTCTGCATTTCTTCACAAACTTTTACAACTAAGCCAGAAGATGGGGACACCCAAGGCAGGGAGATGACTGTGCTGGTCAAGCGGGTTTGTAAGGGAGTAGGACAGTTTTTTTAGAGGCAAAGAAATAAAGGATCACTTGGTTTTCTCTGGTTAGGGAATAACATTTTGTTCTATCGCCTTTCTTGGTCTTGATATGTGAATATAGAACTGGTTTAGTTGATTCCAGGTGAAGGGCGATGATGGCCACATTAAAAGGAAGCCACATCTTGCTTTGTATGATACCTGACAATACATGTCGACAATAATTCTCAAAATAGTCCTGTAAAGTAGCTTAATATTGTACCCCACTGCAATTGCAGGGCTCAGGCCAAATGCCCTTAGGCTTGTCAAAGGACACAATTCATTGCAAGCCAAAACCCATCTTCTGGGTGCGGAACAGCGGTCACCGGGGGTGTGCATAACTCATGCAGGCCCAGCTGCTTGCTACTGCTCAATAGCTGCAGCCCCATGAAGTGTTGTGTAGTGGTTAGTGTTCCAGACAAGGATCTGGGAGACCCAGGTTTGAATCTGACTTGGGAAATACCTGGAGATTTTGGGGGTAGAGCCTGAGCGGTGGGTGTTGCCTTCTGACACACTTCTGGTGTGGCATATGCAAATAAGTTATGCTAATGAGTTATGCTAATGAGCTCCTGCACCTCTTTCTCTGCGAAATGACCCCTGGGGAGCACTTTTCATCTTGCAAGCACAATTGCTCTAGCATATCTTGGCACTGTAAGGTCAAACAAGTATTTTGGGATTATAAAGAGCAGTGGGATTTCCATAAGACGAAGAAAAAGAAGAGAAGACATTGGATTTATACCCCGTCCTTCACTTGAAGTCTCAGAGCGGCTTACAATCTCCTTTCCCTTCCTCTCCCCACTGAGAGAGCTCTTTTGAGGACTGCTCTTGAGAGAACAGCTCTGAGACAACAGTAACTAACCTCAGGTCACCCAGTTGGCTGCATGTGGAGGAGTGGGGAATCAAACCCAGTTCTCAAAGATCAGAGTCCTCCACTCTTAACAACTACACAAAACTGACTCTCTACTGGAGAGTAGAGCAAACGCGCCTAGCCCAACAGATAGTACTATTGAAATTCATCATCACAATCAACTGCTTTTAAGTCAAGTTCCGTCTAAAAACAGTGGTCACTTGTAAATATAGGCTAGGCTCCAGATCCGAACAAAATTACTTCAGACACTCACGACTAGTCAGAAGCTATGTGATCTGATGGTTGTTCTGGCACCTTGCTGCAACTGGAGAGATCTAATATTTGCATATATTCCAACTCGTCACAAATGAAAATGACACATCCTGTTAACTATGTAAAAAAGTAATTACTCTAAAGACCACTGGCTACAGCTCCTGCTCTCCTGTACATGTGCCAGAAGGTTCTGCTCAACTGGGCTTGGCATTTACTTGCTTTGCTCCCCTTTTAAAACTTAATGGCGTGTTTAACCTGCTTCTGCTTTTAAGACAGCTTTAACCATAACACATTGACAATTAATATCTGAATAAGTGGGGTGGGTATTGTCTAGAAAGCAGGGGGTCTTCTGTCCATTTGCAAACATCTGAGTCAAGAAGTATCCACGCATATGCCTCATTCAAATACTTAATATTTACAGTGCAAGCCTATGTAGGCTTAGTTCAGTCTTCCTTAGGCAGAGTTACAACAGGCTTAGAAGAAGTGCAGGGCTCTTTTTGTAGCAGGAACTCCTTTGCATATTAGGCGACACACCCCTAATGTAGCCAATCCTCCAAGAGCTTTCAGAGCTCTTCTTACAGGGGCTACTGTAAACTCTTGGAGGATTGGCTACATTAGGGGTGTGTCGCCTAATATGCAAAGGAGTTCCTGATACAAGAAGAGCCCACTTATTTCAGTAGACCTGGACTGGAGCAACTCTATATACAATTAAATTGTAAAAGGTCCAGGGGATACTGAAAGTGGAAGAACTCAAGTGTGCAAATGCATCCATAATATAATTTCTGCCCCCCCCCCCGGAATATGGATAAAATAGGAATAGTGTTTGATCAGTAGGAGAGACCAGAAAATAAGGATAATCCTCGGTAAATAAGATCAATTAGGGTTTCTGTGTTTGAATGCTTCTTCTCAACATATGACTACCATATCATGGAGAATGTTTCAATTATGCATGGTGTGAGAAAGCACTTGAACATTCGGTGACCAGAAAAAAGCCCACAGAAAAAAACCCATGGTCATAAATGCTCACAGGAAAAAGCCCACATGGAGAAATAACATGTAAAGTGCCATAGATATTTATAATTGTTATTTTAGCTGATGGAGCGCACTGCACAGTGAATGGGAGAGCTGGAAATGGCCAATGCATAAGGGAATTATGATATTAAGATTATACTAGATAAAATCACAACACAAATGGTTGCATGTGAATATGACATGTTTTAATCCTAAAATAACAATATAAAATATAGGTGATACGTCTTCATTCTCATAAATGGAGATGAATGGTTATCTACAATTATAAATAGCTATGGCACTTTACATGGTATTTTCCCATGTGGGCTTCTCTCCATGTGGCCTTTTTTCCTGTGAGCATTTATGACCATGGGGTTTTTTTCTGTGGGCGTTTTTACTGTGGGCTTTTTTCATAGAATTGGACTTTCAGTTCCTCATCTCCCATCTGAAGTGGTACAGCCCAATTACAGATATATCATGAGAGGCTGCTGATCATGTGTTTTAAAGTTGAGGCTATAGGAGGGTTGCAAAATGCAAAACACCCAGTTAACTGTGGAAGACAAGGAATGAGGAGTCTTTCACAACTCCTCTCTACTGGATATACATCTCTATCTGTGCTACGCAGACAGAGTACCAAAAAGCCACTTGTACAGACCATATTTTTAAAAAATCTGAATGAGGGATATTCTACAGAATAATGAACTATTATGTCCTACTTTGGCTCATATGTGCTCTTCAAATACTTCATCCAAGTAACGAAAGATTGGGGATGAGAGAACAAAATCCGGGCCACTGACCAAATTGTGAAGATAGTAATTTTGAAAGCAATAAACTTGTAAAAAAAATAAATAAAGAAAATGCTTCTGCAGAAGCTGCTCTGTAATTTTAAGATCTGTTATTTCATCAAAACTGTTGTTTTAGAGAGGTTAGGTCACGTTTAAACAGCCATCACAAAAATATCTGACAAGGGGGTTGTTTCAGTATCTTATTCTCCCCAGGGGCTGGATGGATTTTCTTGTTCTATTTTGTCTGTCGTTGTTGTTGGGGGTATTCTAATTTCCTTTGAGAATTTCTATAATTAATTTTGGAGTGCACATGTGCACAGTTTTTGTCCATTTGTTCAATTACTTTTTTCCTTGCAGGTAGTCCAGTGTATGAGTGATTGTGTTCATTAAATCATGGCTTCTTATTTTTAATAAATGGAAAGCACAGCAGTTAGATTTAAGCTCCTTTACTGTCCTTTAAAATTCCCGGCTGAGAAATGAATTTAGGGGAAAACAGCAGAAGAATTAATGCCAGGAAAGGCCAAATAAGTTGCACAGTTGCACCCCAACCCAGAGAAGGAGTCTCATCTGAGTGCATGTCCAGTAGCGACAGTATATATTACAAGTGTTGATATATCAAAGGCCTTGATTTAAAGAAATAAAGATGCAGGTGTGTGCATAATCACATGATAAAGTAAAAGGAATGAGAATTGCTCAGCAATCTGATGTTTTTCACATGTGGCATCTTCTGTCCAATGTGCTTTTTTATAGCTTGGATCCTATGAATAAGTTCCATGCTCATTTGAGAGTATCTGCTACAGAGCATGTTTCTTCTTCCTTGCACAAACAGACATTTTCTGCAGAATATACTAGCACGCATGGAGCTCATTCATAGGATCTAGACCAATGAGTTTACAGATATGAAAACTTCATTTAGTGGTCATGGGTGTATCTCTGGAGCTACACATGCTAAGTCACTCAGTACTCACTTATACCCAGAAATTAAATGTTAAAGGTGCCATGGGACTCAAACTCAGTTCTCACATCTGTTGTTAATTCCTTTATTATCTGTATGCCAATTTGCTGCTATTCACATGAAAGAAGGAGGTTGTGGCAGGCGATGGAGACAGTCAAAAAGACTGTTTTGGCTGTTGAGGTTTCTTAGACATTTGAGGCTTGGACTTTTGAGAGAGCTGTCGAGGATCGTAAGATCTACACCTCCACTGTGAAGTGGCAGCAGGGGAAGGCTGACATTTATTATAGTAAGGCTTCCATTGCTGATATCGAGGATGTTGTGGATATCGAGGTGGAAACCCTTAGATTTCTAGCTTTCTTCCTACTATCATCTACAGCCTTCAAGGTTTCATCAGTGGTGGCATGGAAAAGGCCCACACCATTGAAAGGTAAATCCTCTGTCTTAAATTTCACATCTGGCTGGAGAGATGTGTTTCTAAGCCATGCATGCTGGCGGAGGGTGATAGAAGAGGCTAGAATCTTGGAGGAACAAGTGATGGCGTGCCGGTGTCGAGGATCGTAAGATCTACACCTCCACTGTGAAGTGGCAGCAGGGGAAGGCTGACATTTATTATAGTAAGGCTTCCATTGCTGATATCGAGGATGTTGTGGATATCGAGGTGGAAACCCTTAGATTTCTAGCTTTCTTCCTACTATCATCTACAGCCTTCAAGGTTTCATCAGTGGTGGCATGGAAAAGGCCCACACCATTGAAAGGTAAATCCTCTGTCTTAAATTTCACATCTGGCTGGAGAGATGTGTTTCTAAGCCATGCATGCTGGCGGAGGGTGATAGAAGAGGCTAGAATCTTGGAGGAACAAGTGATGGCGTGCCGGATGGAGTTGATCTGTTGTTTAGATATAGTACATATCTCAGATAGCGCAGCAGAAAGTGTGGTCCTGCACTCCTCTGGCACAGCATCAAGGACTGGACGAACAGCAGTAGCGACATAGAGAGGTAGGATAGATAAGTATTGATTTGAATGTTCATAGCAGCTACTGAATAGGTCTTCTTAGCTATAGAGTCGATTTTACGACCCTCCCGGTTTGGAGGGATGGATTGTCTAGGATGATTAAATAGAAACCTCCCCGAGGTCTCCTGGATTTATAAATGGCATCATATCTCTTCTATAGCAGGAGCACCAAAGCAGGGAGGTCCCAGGACTCCTTCAGAGCTGAAAGGTGAACTGGGAGCAGTGGTAGGATCATTGATGGTGGCAAGTCAGCCTGAACTAACTTGTGAACTATGTCTGTAACTGCTGGTGTATCGGTGGTGCCTTGTACTTGAAGGGCAGTTGTCATTCTAGTTATGAGTTCCAAGTAAGCTTTTGGACCTTCACTAGGTGAAAGAGAACCTGCTCAAGGGCCATCATCCTCGATCAAGATGTCCAGGTCACCAGAGATGGAGTGGTCAGAGACTGAATCCGGAGATGGTGACCAAATATGCTGAGATGCACCTACAGTTGGTTTAGCATCAATAGGAGGACGGTACCGAGGTTCTGATGGAGAATGGTTTGGGGTGTCTGCCAAAGTCAATGCATCAGGCTGTTGGTTGATCACCAAGGAGTGCATTGAGGCATCAGAAAGTGGGCATCTACTATGAGACATGGTTGGGCAACGGGGACGGAGATAAGCATCCCGCAATGCTCTATAGGGCTCACAACAAGGCGTCGGAGACCTCAAGTAGGAGGGATGATGATAGGACCTGCAATGCCTAGGGTCTGGGGCAATGTTCCCTTTAAGCTGTGGAGTCTTGTGAGCAAAAATTCTACTTTGTGAGCTACTGGCATTAAAGTTGTGAGCAAGCGATTTGGCTGCTGCATGAATTGGTTTGCTCTGGAGCCATCCTTCCTGAGCGAAGACAAAAATGTGTGAGCTGGAGGCTACTGTTGTTTTAGAGAGGTTAGGTCACGTTTAAACAGCCATCACAAAAATATCTGACAAGGGGGTTGTTTCAGTATCTTATTCTCCCCAGGGGCTGGATGGATTTTCTTGTTCTATTTTGTCTGTCGTTGTTGTTGGGGGTATTCTAATTTCCTTTGAGAATTTCTATAATTAATTTTGGAGTGCACATGTGCACAGTTTTTGTCCATTTGTTCAATTACTTTTTTCCTTGCAGGTAGTCCAGTGTATGAGTGATTGTGTTCATTAAATCATGGCTTCTTATTTTTAATAAATGGAAAGCACAGCAGTTAGATTTAAGCTCCTTTACTGTCCTTTAAAATTCCCGGCTGAGAAATGAATTTAGGGGAAAACAGCAGAAGAATTAATGCCAGGAAAGGCCAAATAAGTTGCACAGTTGCACCCCAACCCAGAGAAGGAGTCTCATCTGAGTGCATGTCCAGTAGCGACAGTATATATTACAAGTGTTGATATATCAAAGGCCTTGATTTAAAGAAATAAAGATGCAGGTGTGTGCATAATCACATGATAAAGTAAAAGGAATGAGAATTGCTCAGCAATCTGATGTTTTTCACATGTGGCATCTTCTGTCCAATGTGCTTTTTTATAGCTTGGATCCTATGAATAAGTTCCATGCTCATTTGAGAGTATCTGCTACAGAGCATGTTTCTTCTTCCTTGCACAAACAGACATTTTCTGCAGAATATACTAGCACGCATGGAGCTCATTCATAGGATCTAGACCAATGAGTTTACAGATATGAAAACTTCATTTAGTGGTCATGGGTGTATCTCTGGAGCTACACATGCTAAGTCACTCAGTACTCACTTATACCCAGAAATTAAATGTTAAAGGTGCCATGGGACTCAAACTCAGTTCTCACATCTGTTGTTAATTCCTTTATTATCTGTATGCCAATTTGCTGCTATTCACATGAAAGAAGGAGGTTGTGGCAGGCGATGGAGACAGTCAAAAAGACTGTTTTGGCTGTTGAGGTTTCTTAGACATTTGAGGCTTGGACTTTTGAGAGAGCTGTCGAGGATCGTAAGATCTACACCTCCACTGTGAAGTGGCAGCAGGGGAAGGCTGACATTTATTATAGTAAGGCTTCCATTGCTGATATCGAGGATGTTGTGGATATCGAGGTGGAAACCCTTAGATTTCTAGCTTTCTTCCTACTATCATCTACAGCCTTCAAGGTTTCATCAGTGGTGGCATGGAAAAGGCCCACACCATTGAAAGGTAAATCCTCTGTCTTAAATTTCACATCTGGCTGGAGAGATGTGTTTCTAAGCCATGCATGCTGGCGGAGGGTGATAGAAGAGGCTAGAATCTTGGAGGAACAAGTGATGGCGTGCCGGATGGAGTTGATCTGTTGTTTAGATATAGTACATATCTCAGATAGCGCAGCAGAAAGTGTGGTCCTGCACTCCTCTGGCACAGCATCAAGGACTGGACGAACAGCAGTAGCGACATAGAGAGGTAGGATAGATAAGTATTGATTTGAATGTTCATAGCAGCTACTGAATAGGTCTTCTTAGCTATAGAGTCGATTTTACGACCCTCCCGGTTTGGAGGGATGGATTGTCTAGGATGATTAAATAGAAACCTCCCCGAGGTCTCCTGGATTTATAAATGGCATCATATCTCTTCTATAGCAGGAGCACCAAAGCAGGGAGGTCCCAGGACTCCTTCAGAGCTGAAAGGTGAACTGGGAGCAGTGGTAGGATCATTGATGGTGGCAAGTCAGCCTGAACTAACTTGTGAACTATGTCTGTAACTGCTGGTGTATCGGTGGTGCCTTGTACTTGAAGGGCAGTTGTCATTCTAGTTATGAGTTCCAAGTAAGCTTTTGGACCTTCACTAGGTGAAAGAGAACCTGCTCAAGGGCCATCATCCTCGATCAAGATGTCCAGGTCACCAGAGATGGAGTGGTCAGAGACTGAATCCGGAGATGGTGACCAAATATGCTGAGATGCACCTACAGTTGGTTTAGCATCAATAGGAGGACGGTACCGAGGTTCTGATGGAGAATGGTTTGGGGTGTCTGCCAAAGTCAATGCATCAGGCTGTTGGTTGATCACCAAGGAGTGCATTGAGGCATCAGAAAGTGGGCATCTACTATGAGACATGGTTGGGCAACGGGGACGGAGATAAGCATCCCGCAATGCTCTATAGGGCTCACAACAAGGCGTCGGAGACCTCAAGTAGGAGGGATGATGATAGGACCTGCAATGCCTAGGGTCTGGGGCAATGTTCCCTTTAAGCTGTGGAGTCTTGTGAGCAAAAATTCTACTTTGTGAGCTACTGGCATTAAAGTTGTGAGCAAGCGATTTGGCTGCTGCATGAATTGGTTTGCTCTGGAGCCATCCTTCCTGAGCGAAGACAAAAATGTGTGAGCTGGAGGCTAAAAAACTGTGAGGTAGCTCACATTAACTCAGCTTAGAGGGAACACTGGTCTGGGGACCAAGATCTGTAATCAGATCCAGATGGAGATCTGGATGGCGATCTATGGTAGTTGAATGTCCTGCGATCATAGCGTGATCGAGGTAATCGAGATCGGCTTCTCATGAAGTGCTCCCCATCATCCAAAATGTGAATAGGCAGGTGGGAGTCACAAGATGCAGTGTCTAGAAGCCCTGGAAGAGTCGTGACAAGATCCAGAGGACTTCATCATTGGTGACTTTGCATGCTGAGCCGGTGTAAGCTGGTCTGCTGGGGATGACAGGGCCAGTGTCAAAACTCGAGGATGGGGCTTCAATTTTTCAGATGCAGTCGGGATCGAGGCTACCGTAGGCATCAACATCGACAGACCCAAAATCACTACTGGATTGAGCTTTGGAGCAGCACTCGATGTCGATGGGTTTGACTTAGAAATCTGTTTGGCTTAGAAGTGCTTCTTGAAAAATTGCTTTTTCCAGTAGCTCTCCGATTCTCCAAACGGCTGCGGACCTGTTATTATGTAAATTGGCTGGCTAATGTAGCCCAAAGAGAAAGAGGCTGAAACGTAGGAGGGCAGTGGGCAGTGCTTTAACATTTGCAGACACAATTCTACTTTAAATAGTAGCATTGATTTCAAAATGGAGCAGAACAAAAGTTCGTGGCAAAAGCACTTTTGGGAAGTGCGGGGCAACAGTGTGCTGGAAGTGGTCTGACTGCTGATCCCCCTAAAATAAATGCATAACCAAGAAGAAGCCACAACACAAAGTGACAGTGAAGGGAGGGGATACAGAATGGAAGACTGATATGAGTTCAGAAACCAAGGGGAAAGACAGGTGCAGAAGGGGCCAATATCTAGCTGCTGAATGTAATCTCAGCGATGGCAACCCATTTCCAGAGGGGGGCATTATTTTTACTTGCAGCCTTCACAGCCTGAAGGAGGAAAAGCAAGCCAGGATTTACTGATCTGCAGGTCAAATCAAGGTTACATTCAATAATTGCAGGTAAAATAAGCCATGGTTTTGCATTATGTCTGAGCCAACCCAGTCTTCCTGATTCTGTCCCCCCAAAAAGAAATACCTATTTTCAAAATTGGGGTGTGTGTGGAAGGTCTAGGTATCACATGTAAGTCATGCAACACTCTCCGGAATCTTTTTGAAAGAATCAAGCAAACCTGAAACAACTTCAGATAGGTTTGCCAACTCCAGGTAAGAAAATCCTTGGAGATCTGGGAGATCTGGGAGCAGAGTCTGGGTAGGGCAGAATTGGGGGGAGGATTTGCATCGATGCCATAGAATCCACTCTCCAAAGTTGCCATTTTATGCAGAGGGATTAATCTCTGTGATCTGGAAATCAGGTATAATTCCAGAAGGACTCCAGGCACCACCTGGATGCTGGCAACCCTAGTTTCAGAATTTGAGATTTTGAACAAAAGACTGGAAGGGGAGGGAAAAGAGTATTTACTATCCCCCTGCTGGCTGTTTTCCTTCAGAGACCTTCCCCTTGTCTGCTTCCCATATCAGGAACCTCACTCAAGGGAAAGCAGCTTGGGAGGCACTTTGACTGCATGGTGCAGTTTACAAGAGCTTGTGCCAAAAGTTTGTTTTTACTATGCCAGTGGACCCTTGACTGTTGACATATTGGCTATGGTCACACATGCTAAACAATCTACTTTCAATCCACTTTCAGTGCACTTTCCAACTGGATTTTTACTGTGTGAACTGGCAAAATGCAATTGGAAAGTGGATTATTTAGTGTGCGTGACTGCAGCCATTATTGTTAATGTTCAACTAGTTTCCAACCCATGGATGTAAGGAGAGACTTAAACATATACCATTTCTCTGCCTTGTAGTTAGTCCCAGATTGGAACCACTGGATGGCAATGACAATGGTATTCTGTTTTCTCCAGAGCCACAACTCAGATGCTCAACACAACTGTCAGGATCTTCCAGTTCTTTATAAGTCTGCCCTTTCCATGCTTTCATAGCACAACACAGCCATTGTGAGCTTTCTTATACTACATGGTTAATTGTTGTGATTAATATTTGGCACAGACAAGTGTGTCATCTGGATCATCAAATGCTTTATCAGATGGCTTATACCAGCATGAATGGCCCAACTAAAGTCATGTATGTGGTTTTTGTTGATTTGGCCACAGTTTTTGATTCTATCGATAGGACCCATTTGTGGGAGAAGCTTGCTAAAACAAATATTGACAGGAGATTACTATTCTTAATCTGGGAGCTATATGCAGATACAGTGGCCAAAATCAAAGTAGGTATTTCGGGCTCTTTAATGAGCAAAATACCTGTAGGTAAGGGGGTGAAGCAAGGATGTGTCTTAGCCCTCCTTCTTTTTAATTTATATATCAACGATATAGTCCAGAGACTGTCAGGTCCAGAATTTATTGCACCCTCTTTGGAATAGCAAAAAATATCAATCAATATTATTGTATGTCAATGACATGGTACTGATTTCTTTAACTAGAAGGGGTTTGAAGAGGCTTCTGAACTGTTTAGGCGACTACTGTAAAGAGGACAACCTCACTATTAACTATGGCAAATCTAGAGTAATGGTTTTCCAAAAGAGGCCACGAAGGTTCCAATGGAGCATACAGGGAGTCCCAATAGAGCAATGTTGATTTTACAAATATCTGGGCTTAACCTTTAGTGAAACACTTAAATGGGATACCCATATAGAATCCACTAAAGCTTTAGCCCTTAAGACGATGGGAGACATATCGAGGTTTTCTCGTAGACCCAGCGCTGAAACTCTTTGTTAGTAAAATAATTTCTCAATCATTGTATGGCATCGAGATATGGGGATGGAAAGATCATTTACTCCTTAGGGTAGAAATAATTCAAAACTTATAGAAATAATTCAAAACTTATTTATGAGATGCATCCTGGCACTTCCAAAAGGAACACCAGCTGCCCTGTTATGAGCCGAACTGGGACTTCCATCAGTAAGGGTGTGAGCTCATTTGATGATTCTAAACTCTTGGAAAAAAATCAACTAAAAAGACCAAATGCATTCAGCAAACTTAGTTACCATCTACTAAATGACAAAGACAATGCCCGCCCTGAATTTCTTAATTATATCATCAGCAGATATACTGTTCCAGATGATCTGCTTCAACATACAGGAAACAGTATTAACCTATGTGAATGGATGTTTAGAGAGGATGCACTAATAGATGCCACATTGATTGCCCAATCGAGGTTTGCTCCGTGTTTTAAAATAATAAAAAAGGACCACTCAAGAGCTTCTTATTTAAACAACATTACCTTGTATAATCTCAGGAGATCCCTTACTTTAGTGTGTTTTCAAACAATGCCTTCGGAGATGCTAGCTGACCGCTATAAAAAAAACTCCAGTAGACCAATGCATCTGTATATATGGCAGTCAGTGGAAGACCTTCCCCACTACACTCTGGCCTGTCCATTATATGTAGAACCCAGGGCCAAATTTTTAGCAAAGATATTGACAGCCCTATATCCCCTGTCTGATTATGAAAAGATGGCCTTTTTGCTCTCAGATGAGAACCCCTTCATTTCTTCAAGATCGGCTCTCTTTGCCTTGGCTGCTAGAAAAATTAGAGCAAAGAAATCAAATAGTACCATTGCAACCAAGTGAGTGATTTTAAAAGTTCTTATCAGTTTTAAAGACCAGAGGTTGAGATAATTATAACAGGTGTTTTATACATTTTATAGAGGTTGAAACATTCTATTATATGTTAATGTATATATTTTCTGAGAGTGTTTTGATATTGTGAAGGCTTATGGCCATATAAACAATATCTACCTAACTAAAAAAAAACAAGTGTGTCATCCAGCAATGTGATTCATATTTAGCTCTTGTTGCTAGATATGTCAGAGATATAAACAAATCTCTGTTATATTTGCTGCTCTACCACACTGCACACATATATACCCCAAAGATTCACCATCTGGATATTTTAGACATTGAAATCCAGACATTGCAAAATTTTGCTCCTTGGTCGTAAAAGCTCATCAGTGTTCTGGTTGTCACTTGGGATAGGACTTTTTGATTTTAAATCTTATTGCCTTTTTTGTCATTCTATTTTACTCCTTTAAATGTATTCCATTGCAGCGTATTCTTAAGTCTGGTTTTAGTGATCAAAATGACCGTTTAATGTTGTTCCTTAGTAACCTTCTTGTTTTTAAAGTAGTTTTACCATTTGGTTATTGTAAGTTACTTTTATGGTTTTTTATAATTGCTGGCTATGTGCTGTAACAATAAAATTCATTCATTCATATATACCCCAAACAATACACTGTATGGAGAGCCACTTCCAACCAGAAAGCCCATTAGCAAAGCCTACCTGTGACTTTTCCCAAGGTCAAAGATTTGATGGCTCTGAAGTCCGTCTCTAAAGAGAAGTTGTGTTTGACTTTGAGAACCTGGTCAATCTGGAAGGGGTTCAATAAAAGTGATTCCATTATTACAGCATGCAGAGAACCCTGATGAATCTATAACACAAGCCCTCTCACTGGAAAATAAGTAATACCTGCCCCTGCTGGGAGTCAGTTGTCACAGAAAGCAAAATAAATGTGCCTTAATTCTACAGGAAAGGCTAAAAGGTATGGCACAGTATCTTTACAGCAGAGCTTTCAAGGAACCCTTCTATAATATCCAACAAGTGCTTTGGCCCCTAATGAGAACTCACAGCAACTTATGTGTGATTGCAACAAACAACCAGGAAACTGTGGCTGAATGTTTCCCATTTTGGCTTAGTCTTATGTTGGGAAAGATAAATAGGATGACATAAAATTGGCATGTGACATAACGTGATGGCATAAAGTACACTGTGGACATAGATGAAGAAAAATGGTGAATTCACTTTCTCCTGTACAGTGTAGCATTCTGTGTGTAAAGGTAAAGGTTCCCTTGCTCGAAAGCCAGTCGAGTCCGACTCTAGGGTTGCGGTGCTCATCTCCGTTTCAAAGCCGAAGAGCCAGCGCTGTCCGAAGACGTTTCCGTGGTCATGTGGCCGGCATGACTAAACACCAAGGCGCACAGAACGCTGTTACCTTCCCACCGAAGTGGTACCTATTTATCTACTTGCAATTTCTTACTTTCGAACTGCTAGGTGGGCAGGAGCTGGAACTAGAGAGGGGAGCTCACTCCATCATGCGGCACCCGGGTCTCGAACTGCTGAACTACTGACCTTCCACAGCCTGCAGTTCAGCGTCTTAACCACTTGAGCCACCGCAGCTCCCTCCCCCAAATTCCCCCAAATTCTCCCCTAATGTACCCTCCCTAAAAAGCCACTGAAGGGTGGAAGGGCCCTCAGGAACAATGTAGGATATAGTGAGTGGAGTTGTAGCAAAGTCCCTGCACCACGTCCCACAATATGCTCTGACCCTTGAGTGTGGCTTTTCAGGGCAAAACGCATTGTACTGAGTAGTGAAAATTCCTTCCACAAAGTCGCTCCATTCGTGAAAAGGATGGATTTAACTGAGATACTTATTATTCCTCGGGTTGTGAATTTAACTCACAGGCTATGATGACTTAGAAGTAGATTACTAAGAGGAATTGGAAAATTAGGCCAAAATCTTGCCACATGCTAAACATTTAAAAGCTGATTGATTCCAGATGGCCCGTCTGGGTTTTCATGAAAGTACTTTGGCTTCCCAGGTTTAGGTGTTGAGCTCATCAGTTATATATCTCAGTCCAACGAAGGGCTGCTCTGAATCAAACTTTCTCAAACATTGCCAACAATGAGGCTCTAAGAGTATTTCAAAGGACTTCTCTCCAGATTGGCAGCTTTCATTTTTATAATTCATTGCCTATGACAAACATGTGGGCGCTGCTGATTTGCTGTCTTAAAATTCACTTTAGTCTGTACTTCTCGGATGTCTGGAGTTTTTGATTTTTATTTGGTTACGTTACAGTAGTGTGTGTTGTGTGCCACACTGGATGTTTTGCAGAATGGTACTCTGTAAATATGAGAGACAAATAAATGATAAATAATGAATGTGTTTTCAAAATTCAATTTGCAGAATTGAGATATTTATTATAGTTCATAAATCTTTAATTTTCACTAACGGATTTCAAAACCTTTAGTTATAGCAAAGCAAGGAGTCACTTCAGCAACTCCCCTTAGTTTCTTTAATTACAAATTCCCTAAATGGCAATTAGGGAAGGCAAAGCACAACTGTTAGGGCAATAGTATCAAAGTTCATAGTACAATTGTGAATAGAGTTCACATCTATTGAGATCCTGGGTTCTACTTACTAGTACCAGCATTCTCCAAATGTAAGGTGAGTCTTCCTATATCTATTTCCTAGTGGGGGAGGATCAGTGCAATTTCCTCTTAACTTGTGTCTTGTGTGCACCTTAAGCAAGTATGAAGCAGAGACCCTCTTTCTCACATTCCACTCCATGTGAGCAATAATGGAGAGATCAGTGTTGCTCAAAAACATTAGGAAACCAATGATGCAAAAACTTTGGATCCTTCTGTATCTTAAATAAGACTGGCACCCTTTATGACCCGTTGAGCCAAATGCTTCCCACTAGCCATGCATTGTGAGAAAGCAAAGACTAATGGGCATATTAAATACCTGAATGGTTAGCTCTCTTCCATCTCTATTAATCTTCACATGGTGAAGTTCTTGGTTAGCAAAGTTTCCAGAATCAATAGTGAAAATAAGAGATTGGTCCTTAATCAGTCTGTATCGAACTTGCAAGCTTCCTTGAGAAAGAAAGAAAAAGAAAATACATTTCCATTTTAAAAGGCAATACTAATTAGCAGATGCCAGACAACAATGTTACGCAGTATACGCATGCACATTCAACAAATAATTTGACAAATACGTAAAACTCCTCATGGAGGAAAAATGCTCTCTTCATTGGAAGAGTGTCTTTTTCACCAATAGATTCCATTATCACCTGAATCATAGATCTATCAGTCCTGAAGCTCTGATGTGATTTACCAAAAATTTCTTTAGCACAACAGAATGGTACAGTAGTAACATCAATGATGCTCATAGTCCCATGGACCAGAATACAAACAACAACGACTCTTAATGCTCACCTTTGAGACAAATAGAACATTTTCGCCCTGTGAATTCTCCTCCAACTTATTCTTAGTTCAAACCAGATAATAACTCCTCTCTCTCACTTCAGTGTGATGTAGTGATTAAGAGCAGCAGACTCTACTCAGGAGATCAGGGTTTGATTCCCCACTCTCCACATGAAGCCTGCTGGGTGACCTTGGGTCAGGCACAGTTCTCTCAGAACTCTCTCAGCCCCACCTGCCTCACAAGTTGTTTATTGTGGGGAGAGGAAGAAAATGTGATTGCAAGCAATGTTCCCTCTAAGCTCCACAGTGTTGTGAACAGAAATTCTACCTCATGAGCAAAAAAAAGGTAGTACTATTAAAGTTGTGAGCAAGTACACATTTGAATATTGTGTAGTTTTTTAGATGTTTACTTCATAACCCTGTAAAAATCTTAGAATAAGTTATATTTAGTTTTTTTAGACATATTAGACAAGGAGGCTGGTCAGACTGACACCTGCCTTGTCTGTTCTGCTACTTAGGAAATGCTCCCTTGCCGTTTTTGGTTAATAAACTGTATATGATTAATAAAGTGGCCCTTGTTTGATCCAAAAACTGTTGTCTGTCTCATTATTCCGACTGGGGGGGGGGCAAGGGAGCTCCCGGCCACCGCCGAAGGCAATGGCGGCCGGGGGCTGATTTGCCGCCACGGAGGAAGGCGAGGTGGCAACGACGTCGCAGTGCAGTGCGCTGGGACGGGGGCGGGGAGGAGCCAACCTGGTTAGGCTCTGCTCTGCTCCCGCCCAGGCCAGTTGCTGCCTCGTGCTCTACCACAGCTCCAAGACTGAGTAGCTCTAAGTCTACATGACCCATGGTGCAGCGTGGCCCAAAGTGCAAGAAGCATGTGCAAGGTGCAGGCTGTCATCCCAAGCACATGGAACTCACTGCCACAAGATGGCATCTAGCTTAAATGATGAGCTAAACAAATTCATGTTAAACAAATTCTTTGGTGTGTCTCTTAGCTGTGATGGTAAGAGGAAGTGCCGTCAAGTTGCAGCCAACTTGTGGTGACCCCTCATGGGGTTTCCAAGGGCAGATATGTTCAGAGGTGGTTTGCCATTGCCTGCCTTTGTGTACTGACCCTGGACTTCTGTGGTGGTCTCCCACCTACGTACTAACCAAGGCTGACCCTACTTGGCTTCCAAGATCCGACGAGATTAGGCTTGCTCAGTCTCTGTATTCCAGGGAACGATAATGGGAACAGCTGATGGACTTTGCTCTGTCTTCTCATCAAGAAGTACCACTGCCTCACGTGGAGCTCAACTCTGAGCAAACATGCTTATAATCAGGAAATCTGATCCACCAGGTCTGTTTTGCTTGGCAGCACACTAGGATGGTGGGAAAGGGAAGAACCATTTCCTCCTTGAGAGAGCGGATAGCGGCAGGCTGGCTACTCACGAACTAGGAACTTAGATATTCTGAAATAACAGGTTAAATTGTCTCTTGAGAATTCTTAAATATATAGGAAGATATTAAGTTTGCAAATTAAAAGACCCCCCTCCTCACATGCTGATGAGGGAACATAGTCATGTCAGACAGAGCTGACGGGCTTAAACACAACAGGGGAAGAAGAAGCCCAAAGAGAACAGTCATCTACAGGAACCAAGGTGAGCGGGAGAGCGAGGGAACAACCACGAGGACCACGGGAGGTCTGGACCACAGAAGTCAACCTGGAAGAAAAGACCCAAGACAAAGAGGACGGAAAAGAGCTGGGCTTGCAAGGAGAGATGCCTAAACTACTTGTTTCTTTAACTGGGGGGAAGGGTTTGACATGGAATAAGGAGGAGAAATACCCTCAGCCAGTGAGGAACAGATTAGGGAGAAACGAGGGCTGGGTAACAGCTGTGAAGTAACACTGACCCAGTGGTTTTCCTCCTAATATAAAAGAGAGGACCCAAAAAGGGGCACTCTCTTGAAAATTCTGAGGCGAGAAAAGGTAGCATTCCTCTAATTCTGTTGTCAAACCGGAACCCTATACGGTCATGAACCGAGGTGAGCGAGAGACTGCACGAAATTCATGACAAGTCATTGCCCTGAAATGTGGGGTGAAGCTGAGAGGGGAGGTTGCTCTGCGCAAGCACCTAAGAATTTATATCTTGATTGGGGAGATTTGGGGAAGGATTTCTGAAACATTTATGCTTTGTGCTTTTGAAGCAGTTTTTGTCCAGGTAGGCTCGCCAGCTCTGAGTTGGGAAATACCTGGATATTTTTGGGGCGGAGCCTGAGCGGTGGGTGTTGCCTTCTGACACACTTCTGGTGATCTAGCTTAAAGTAGATGGTAACAGCCAAGAAGTGCTTCAGAAAAAGATCCCAATGAAGGCATCTTACAGCATTTTGCCCTATGTAGAATCATCAGGAACTTTCTCTTAGTAATGTTTTGACATATAGAAGAAAATAATAGATTTCTTGAAATGTACCAGTTGAAAAACTGACCAGAGACATCACATGTTCATTTCCCTTCATCTGTTCATAAGAAGATAACTTTCAAAATGGTTGAACATTCCAGAGATCATCGTTAACAACCAATACAACTAATGACTATTGAATACCTGTATATATTTTGTACTCATCTTATGTATTTTTTACTTCACAAAAAATTTTAGTATTTGGTTCACTTTAATATTTAAAAAATTAATTGAGCGCAGTTAGGATACATTTTTCCTTCATTGGGATCCTTTTCTGGTGACGTCAGGGGGTGTGGCACATGCAAATGAGTTATGCTAATGAGTTATGCTAATGAGCTCCTGCACCTCTTTTTCTACGGAATGACCCCTGGTTCTAATTGATTCAAAACTGGCAGAAAAATAAGCGGTGACGAGGGAGCCATCCCTGAGCAGCGTAACACGAGCTTTTAAAGTATAAACAAAAGCGAAACATGGCGGGGCCCAAAAAGCTGTTGGAGAAGCAGACAAAGAAGACAGGAGGGACTTCCTGTCCAAGTCCTTCCCCTGTTGGTACTGCTGTCAATCAACAAGAACGGGGACTTTTGTGCCATCTACTGGAAGAACTGCAAAAAATCAACCAGAAGCTGGACAGTATGGAAAGTGCCTACAGTCTTCAACAGAAAAAAATGACAGAGACAGCTGACAAGGTAGATGATATTGCAAAGAAATGTTTGGCATCAACAGAAGAAATACAGAGTGTTAAGAAAAAGGTCATTAAAGTGGAAAAGCAACAAGAAAAACAGGAAAATAAATTGTTACTGCTTCAAATGGAGAAAGCGAATTTGACTTTTCGATTCCTAGGGTTGAAGGAGGACCTCAGAGACATTTTGGCAACAGCTTTAGCACCACTGACTGGCAATGAAGCGGAAAAAATAAAAGAAGAGATGGATTTGGCTTATCGAGCCTATTCCAACTTTACAAAGAAAAATAAGTTGCCGGCGGAAGTGGTGGTGAAATTTACAAAGCAACGTCTCTGAGATCAGATTTTAAAAGCAGTCTCAGCAACACCCTTGAAAATTGGAGATCAAACGATCAGGATCTTGAAAGATGTTCCATTTGAAATCAGAATGAAAAAAAGGAATATAAAGGACTGACCATTTTCTTACAAAATCACCAAATCAGTTACAGGTGGTTGGTGCCCGAAGGACTGGTCTTTAAATTTAAAGACAGAAGAGAAAAGATAGATTCTATCTTCAAGGCTCAAGACTTTTTGAAGAGGCACGCCAGTACAGAAGAAGAAGCAGAACTTGCCAAGTGGATGTCAGGAGCCAGCGGAGATGACAGCAGCTCGGAGGGAGAGGTGAAGGAGGAGGAAGCCAAAGGAGCGACTGGCATAAAGTATAACTTGAGGGACAAAAAAGGGAAAGACCCCAAAGTTTAAAGACTATTTCGGACAATGCTTTAAAAGTAATACTAATCCCAAAAGGACATTACTAACATGTTGACCTGGTTTTGAACAAGAGAGAGGAAAAGAGAATCGTCCAACAACGGAAGAAGCTATTGACTTTAACTTTAATTTTAAAGGATTAACATACTAACATTTAACATCACTCAACACTTTTCTTTATCCCTCTATATACCCTTCCTAACTTTCTGAATTGTAAAAGCAAAACTTCTCTCCTTTTTAGGAGAGGGAAATAAAAAATAAATAAATAAATAAAAACTGGCAGAAAAGGAAACAAGCAAATTACCAGCAGTGAGACATTAATTAAATTTAGGGTTATCAACTGATGAAATGTTTTTAAGTTGATTAATTACCAGGCTTTCAATGAATTGATCAACTTGAGGCAGATTAAAGTTGTTAATCATTTGAATTAATTTCAGTACATTTCTGCACCAGCAGAATATTTTTTTTTGGGGGGGGGGAATATACTTTACAATTTACAGTCAACAAAAACTACTAGTCATAGAAGTAAATGACATTGATAGTCATCTAGCTCAATATTGTTTACTCTGTTAATAGCTCTCAAGGCAGTGAAAGGTTTCACCTAATACCTGATAACCGAACTCCTTAAATTTAGAATGCCAGGAACTGAACTAGAGATCCTATGCAGAGATTACTTCAATGGGCCTACACTGGAGTAACTCTACATAGGCATGCACTGCCAGCTCACTTGCCTCAGACTTCCTTTATATGTGTATAAAAATTGGGATAGGTTCATTAACTTATACAGCACTATGGTGCCATTTAAATCATTTTTATATAGGGGGGTTTTTTGTGAGTATTTTGTGTGTGTGTGGCCATGGTCAGACATGCCATTTGGTGCGGAAGGGAAGCAAGCCTATTTCCTCCAGTTGAAATTGACAGTGTTGTACGATCACACGTCCTTTATAGCTGCAGGCTCAGCCCGTCACTGCCCGATCAGCCGGCACGTTCGGCTGAGTGCTGTTGGGTTTTTGTTTTGCCTTTTGTTTCCCATGCACATAAACAAGGAATTGCACCTCTGCACTGAGGGTTCCCCATGGAGTATGAGGTAACGCACATACTGCTAAGGGAGGGCGGGGGGAGGCACGGAGTCGGGATGGAATGAGCAGACCATCCCAATGACATGAGAGCATGCTTGAGCTATCAGACAGGGGAGAGTCCTTCTGTAGCCAGGGCCGGCTTCCCCGCGAGGTGAACTAGGGACTCGCCTAGGGCGGGCCGGCCCTCAGGGGTGCCAAACTGCACCCCAACCCCAACCCCCACCACCCTAACCGGGTGCCCACCCCTCTCACGCGCAGGGCCATGGTTAGTTTGCTCTTAGCAACTCAGGAGCACCTGGCGGAGGGAAGCCGGGGAAGCTTTTGCCGGGGAACCCGCGGGCGGCACGTGGGGGCGTAGCGCGTGGGTGGCCATGGCTCTGCACTTCAGAGCTGTGCAATCCTAGCACATGCGCACCATGACGCAGAAGCACACCTCACCGCCCACCAT
>NW_015167589.1:102759-209653 GCF_001447785.1 Gekko japonicus | reverse complement strand
CCCCCCCCCCAGTGGCTTCTTCGCCCTGCAGAGAGGCTGCTCTGCTGTGCCCTTTCCCTGCTGCGGGTAGAGCTTGGCTTGGCTTCATGCCCCAACTTGGTTGCGCGGTGCTGAGACAGGAATAATCTGGCTTGTGTTTTCTCTGGCACTCACGGGGCCAAGCGAGGAGATCTCCAGGGGGGGGGCTGGAGGAGGCGGATGAGCGCCGGGAGTTGCAGGAAAGCAGGCCGACAAAACAAGCTGGAGGCATGATCTCCCTAGCAAAAAATAAGAGGGGGTGGATTGGATTGTTTGCTTTCATTTGATCCTTCCAAAGAGCCTCTGGCTGCCCTGCATGTTGCTACCCGATCCCGTGACTGGGAAGCACCCGCCCTCCCCCTCCCCCCTGGGGGGGAGTAGGTGGTGGCAGCAAAAGGTGTCTCCAGGCCTCACCGGGAGGTTGGCATCTGCGCCTGCCTAGGGCGCAGAAGCACCTCGAGCTGGCCCTGTCTGTAGCCCATCGGCAAGCAGTAGGGCCAGACTTTCCCCAGTGTCTTTTAACTCCCCTTCCGTGGCGGAGCAGCACAGGGTGCTGACAGCTGCGGGACCTTTCCCAGATGTTGCTGCCGGATCATGCCCTTTAGATCCATCAGGCATTCACAGCTAAGTCGGATCTAAAGGCACGCCTGACTGCGGCCTCTGTGTGTCTGCAACCGTGGAAGTCTGGCAACCCCTAGTGGGGGTAGGCCATTTCAAAGAGGTGGCTTGATATAATCTGCCTCTGCATCCCGGCCCTGATATTCCTTGGAGGTCTCCCTTCTATGTACTTGCCAGGGTCGGCCCTGCTTAGCTTCCGAGATCTTATGAGATTGGGCTTGCCTGGGCTATCCAGGTCAGGGCTAAACCTTCTTAATCAACAACATCTTAGAACGACCTAGTTTCTGCCAGCAAATCTTGCAGATTTTAATTGTGTCATTTAAATATGTGACTGAAAGAGAAACGCATAAAAAGGGACTCTTTTGTGGATCCTTAAATTTAGATTTTTCTGGTTGATTGGAGCTCTATGCCACATTATGCCTCCGATAAGAGTATGGGTACAATCTATTTTATTTTAATTTCTGTATCATTTCTGTCTCATAATTGTAATTAAGGCAATCACCAAATTATGGTTCTGGGAGCTTTATTACAGTCATGGGTTGCTTTGTCATCCTGTCAGTGGCTTTGTCTATCTCAGCACACATGCAAGACACAAAATGAAGCTTAAGCCATGTCTCACTGCCAGGTTCTTAGCCAGCAAGTTTCAGATAAGTACTACCAGCTTATTTTGCAGATGTTCTCATAACACATAGAATTAGGAAGTGCACTGCAAGATCCTCAAACCAGGGTTGAAAAATTGACACTGCATTTCCTAATTGTGGCATCTGATACCATTTTATCTCGAATGTTCATAGTTTTAGTAATAGTGAGGTAAATATTTTACCCAGTTTCATGAAGGTATACAAAATATTTTCAAAAGGTTTGAAAAATCAGTTTATTCTGCAGTTTAACATTATGACTCAGAGTATTGTTCCTGGAAGATATTATTGGATTATTGAAACACTGGAGGGGGAGGGGAGATGTGTTCTTTGAGATAACTTTGAAACTTCCTTTGGTCTGAATGTAGCCCTTCTTTTCCCAGACGTACAGTAATGGGCAACTATAACTCTGGTTTCACAGCAGCTGTATCAGTTGTTGATTCATTTCCAGCCTCTCACAAACTGGGATCCATATATTTGGAGCACTGCTTAGATCTGCTCAACCTTGTCTATTTGAAGTGTCCTCCTCTGAGGAGGTGAGTCAGGTTTCAGTGGCTGTGTCCACTCCATGGAGTGGCCTGCCAGATGAGATGCTCAATGCAAGATCAGCCTAGAGCATCCCAGACAAGTGTTTGTCCAGCAGCTGCTTAAAGACTGCCAGGGAGGGGGAGCTCACCACCTTCCTAGGTAGCTGATTCCACTGTTGAACAACACTTACTGTAAAAAAGCTTTTCCTAATAGCCAGCTGGTACCTTCCCACCCTTAATTTAAACCCATTATTGCAAGTCCTCTCTTCTGCTGCCGACAGGAACAGCTCCCTGCCCTCCTCTAAGGAACAGCCCTTCGAATACTTCATGAGAGCAATCACGTGCCCCCCCCCATCTCCTCTTCTCCAGACTTAAAATTCCCAAGTCCCTCCGCTGTTCCTCATAGGGCTTGGTCTCCAGGCCCCCGTTCATCCTTGTCACTCTCTTTTGCACCTGCTCCAGTCTGTCCACATCCTTTTTGAAATGAAGCCTCCAGAACTGCACACAATACTCAAGGTGCTGACTGACCAATGCAGGGTACAGCGGGACTATGACATCTTGTGATTTGGATGTTATGCCGCTGTATTTTTTTGAATTATTTTTTTAGATTTTTATTGAATATTGTAAAGGGAAAGGGATAGGGTAGTAAAGAATAGGAAAGGGATACAAAGGGGGGGAAAGGGTTCAGTGAAAAAAGAAATAGTGCTTACAATTACTTCTAAAAACACTATTGCATTACATTAATAATTCTACTTATACAATCAGGTAATTCTTTATATTAACTCTGATCACTTAAGCCCATACATTTCTTGATGTTCGCAAAAAAACAGTGTGTTGCTTTTACATCATAAAAGCATTCTATAACTTCTTTAAAATTATACCATTTTATTAACTTTTAATATATTTTAATAAAACAGTCCACTTATTTAATCATATTTAAATTATATAAATTTCATATCTATGGATTCTCATATTCAAATCTCTTATAACATTTACTACAAAACTAATCCTTACTCATACAATTATGGATTCTTAATGTCCTACTTCTTATAAAGAGCCATTCTATAACCAAAGCATTTTAAAAGTTAAAAAAGAGCTCCATGGCTCGTTGCACCAAGCATGGCTCCATCTCGTTGCACCAAAACTGGAACTCCGATGTTATGCCTCTGTTGACACAGCCCAAGACTGCATTAGCCTTTTTTGTTGCTGCATCACACTGGCTGCTCATATTTAACATTTGGTCAACCCACACCCCAAGATCTTGCTCACACACACTGCTACTCAGAAGTATATCCCCCATCCAGTATTCATGGTCCCCATTTTTGTTACCTGGATGTAGAACTCGACACTTGTTAAATTGCATCTTGTTCACATCAACCCACTTTTTCACTGTGCTCATTGAATCCTATCTTTTTTTGCTGTTTTTTCCCCTCTTTTCCTTTGATCGGGCTGCCACTGCTGTTAACTTTACAGGAGGAACCAGAATATGCTTGACATTGAAGTGGTAAGCTGCCTCCAAAGATGGAATTGACTCCTGTTTTATTGTGATTTTACTACAGAGCTTGTTATGAGGACTTAATCTGTAAGAAGTTGCAACCATCCTTTTAAGAATTGTTAGCCTATCTTGGCACTTGAAAGTTTTATTGCTGATTGCTCATACACTGGAGGATTTTCTGCAGTGCATACATCCTGAGAGTTTAAATGTTTTTACCCAATCAAATGAAACAGGATTTTGTTTCCTTTTGGCTGCATGTGGATAGTTTTATTTCTACTGCTGAGTTGTGAATTTACCTGCTGAAGCAAAACCCAAGGTCAGTTGGACCTGATAGAGACCCTCGTAGCTTCCTCCACCATTTGATGAAGAAAGTTGTCATCCAGACAGGTCAGGGACATGCATGTCTGTAGACCCTTTGCCAAGTTTGTCTCCCAGCACACATCAGGGAAGTTGAAGTCACCCATAACTACCAGGCCATGCTGTTTAGATACCCTGTCAAGCTGTTCAAGGAGTTCACATTGTTGTAAGTGTATTATCTAATTGTTTTTCACCACCCTGAGCCCATTTGGGAAGGACGGTATATAAATCGTATAAAATAAAATAAATAAAAATAAAAGGAGGGCAGCATCCACCTCCTCATCCTGGTCAGGAGGTGTATAGATTCTGCCCCCCAGGCCAGTCCAGGGATGAGGGGAAAACTCTACACTGGCTCAATACATTACACAATAACCCAGAGAGGTAGGCTCTCTGGATTTCAGAACAATAGTCACCAGACAGAACACACTAGCACCTCCTCAGAGATGCACTTAATACTCAATGGTAGCGTGTAGCCAGTTAGGCTGCAAGATTTAGGCTTGGGATTCAGTTACACATCAAAACAGACACTATTTATAAACAAGGATAAGATTTATTCAGCACAGAGCTTTGCAGTTAGACTAATAAGGATTTCCAAAATAAGAAAGACTAGGGCAGTGTTTGCCTTAACTAAACATAATGCTTCATATTTACCAAGTCAGGAACAGTTATCAGTCCAGAATAGTCCATTGTAATAATCCAGTAGCCCCAAGGGATTTGGAGCAAGAAGTCCATCTTTGCCAACCATGAGCTTAGCTCACCAAGCAATCCTTTGTCCTCCAACAGACCACATGGCAGGACAGCATGCAGGTGAACAGAACACCAGAGTAACAAAGAGCATAGCAGGAGAAAGAGGAGAGAGTTCCTCTCATTGGGAATGACCAGATATAGTGCAATCCGAGTCCCAAATTAGCCCTGGCCAGGGGCCAATTGGAGTAGACATAGGAGTGTCCAATTGTTAAGTTGCCATGGGTGCAACATCTGAATGGTCAGTACTCTGAAGGCCACACCTGCAGTCATGTGACCCCAAATTCCAACCACTTCATTTTGTACGTGACTGTTTGCTTGAAGCAGCAAAGCCAGGCCCCATCAAGTCTGGCTTTTCCACTAGGGGTGTGAAGGAATGGGTGGTTATATGGCAGGGCTGTAAAGTTTTGGCCAAATGGGCAGGTCATATGGCTTCAATAGGAAATGCAATACAGCAGGGTATCAGCAAAACATTCCAGGGGAAGGCAGGGTTTTTTTTAGAAATCAATATTTCTATACAGGAGGTCTGTAGCAGACTCCAACCACAATACTGTTTGTCCTTCCTTCCCTTATCCTTTTTTTTTTTTTTGAAACCCCCAAGGGGGTATTTTTTCAATAGACTACAAAACTACAAAGAAAAAATAGGAAGGGACTACATCTATGGATAAAGGAAAGATACCCACACTAACTAAAAACCCAAGAGTGAGAGATCATAACCCAGTTAAGCTAAATGTTAGTATTACATTTGTTAATAAGACAATATACTTGTAGAGTTCTTGCTTTGCACTGCTTCTATGTTAGTAAATTAGTTATCTTGAGAACGCCTTCTGAGCATCTTCATTTCTTCAAAGAGCAATTTTCAGAGTCCTTCTGCCCTTACTTTGGCTTTCTGTCTCTAAAGTCATACACAGTTTTCGTTGCACCCATAGCCGCTTCAGCTGCAGAGTCCTCGTCCGATCCCTTCCTTCCCTTATCCTCACCCAGATACTTTCCACTGGGCTGTCGGTCTCTTCCTCTGGTATTTCCTGACAAACAAACCCTCTCCTCACATACAGTGCCAGTCACATACTCGCACAGTATACAGTGCCAGTCTTTTTACATACAGCACCAGTCAGGATCAACTGAAGACCAAATAGTTTTTTATTGCAGTGAAAAGGGGAGCAGCCCCTCCGGGTAAATCAACTGCTCCAAAGGTAAAGAACATGTTTTATACAGAATGTAACAAATTGTATTTCTAATTACATCTAAGGGGAGATTGTGATTTGGCACATCCTGGTTGGTTTGAGAGTTGCGGTGCAGTTGGAAATTCAAAAGTGCCTGTGCTATTACTTAGTTGCTTAGCTAGGTGTTAATCTGCAGCTGCGTGAAGCTGAGGCCTACGTAACTATGTAAGAGAGCCAGTTTGGTGTAGTAGTTAAGTGCGCGGACTCTAATCTGGGAGAACCGGGTTTGATTCCCCACTCCTCCACTTGCACCTGGCTGGATGACCTTGGGCAAGCCATAGTTCTAGCACAACTGTTCTTGAAAAAGAGCAGTTTCTGTCAGAGCTCTCTCAGCCCCACCTACCTCACAGGGTGTCTGTTGTGAGGAGGGGAAGGGAGGGGAGTTTGTAAGCTGCTCTGAGGCTCCTTTGGGTAGTGAAGGGCGGGGTATAAATCCAATCTCTTCTCTTTGAGCCAGTTTGGTGTAGTGGTTAAGTGTGCGGACTTTAATCTGGGAGAACCGGGTTTGATTCCCCACTCCTCTACTCCCACCTGCTGAATGACCTTGGACAAGCCATAGTTCTGGCACAGCTATTCTGGAAAAAGAGCAGTTTCTGTCAGAGCTCTTTCAGCCCCACCTACCTCACAGGGTGTCTGTTGTGGGGAGGGGAAGGGAAAGGAGTTTGTAAGCCGCTCTGAGACACCTTTGGGTAGTGAAGGGGCGGGGTATAAATCCAATCTCCTCCTCCTCCTCCTCTTCTTCTTCTTCCTGCCTACATGCTCAGCTCCTGATGTTTGCCCTAATATGATGTTCCTGTCTCATGGACAGCTACTCTTCCAGCTTCTGGACAACTCTTGGAAGGCTGCACTTCCGTGTCATGTTTTCTACTTATGCTAGAATTCAGCACATGCCATATCAGTGCTCTTATTCAGTGGCAGTTTGCCCTTGCCTCCCTCTGTGTAGCGTCCCTGGACTTTCCTGGTGGCCTCACATCCAAGTACTAACCAGGGCCGATCCTCCTTAGCTTCTGAGATCTCACAAGATCAGGCGAGCCTAGGACACCCAGGTCAGGACAACTTCCATATAAATCTAAAATTTACTATGCAGGGGTTAAACTATTAGGTGAAACTGGCAAAAAAAAAATAGGCACCTAGGATTATTCCAAACAAGTCAAGGTGGTTTACAAATAGTTTTTGTAGCAACTCTTATTTTAGAAAAGCCAGTGTGAGGCAATGAGGTGTAGTGGCAAGAATGTGAGACTAGAATCTGGGAGACCCAGGTTTGAATCTCCAGTCTGCAATGAAAGCTTGCTGGGTGACCTTGAACCAGTCTCACACTCTCAGCTTAACCTAGTTCATAGGATTGTTGTGAGGATAAAATGGAGGAGAGGAGAACTATGTAAACTACTTTGGATTAGGAAGAAAGGAGTGGTATAAATGAAGTGAATAAAATAACACAAATGAGCAATTTTAACAGCATTGCCTTCAAATGCAATTTGGTAGCACTCTACAGGTCAATCACTCCAAGGCATATAATACCACTTTTTGACAGGAGTGCCCATCTGATACATCTACCACAATAGTGGCAAACAGACTTTCAGTCTACACCTGACGTTCATTTTTATTCAAACCTACAGTTTGGAAATACAATGGCCGAGTTCAGACTGGCAGCTAGAAGCGGGAGGGAGTCGTGGAAAAAAAGCTCTTGATGTTTGCCGACTGCACTGATTGATGCGGGAGCATACCGGGGAGGAGGCGCAAGGGAGCGTTCACACTGTTGGCCCACCCCTGGCGGGGGCACAGCTGTAAGGCACGGCTTTCTTTTTGGTAATCTGGAGATATGAGCTTATGCATAAGTGCATAAGTGCACAAGAAAAAACGTGGCTTTTGACGTTCACACTTTGTTGGTGCTGGATGGATGCGGGATAATCGTGCTTTCCAGGTATCTTTTAAACTTGGGAGCGAAACGTTACAAGACAGGTTGAGTACGGCTGGGGAACACCAGACAGATGTGTCTGTGTGAATGGCCCCTTTAATCCACTTGTGGAACATTTCTGAAACATGCCTATATCGGGGCAAACTGCCAGTCTGAACTCGGCCAATGACTGTTTGGAGCATCAAATGGAATGTATTGAATTATAAGGAAGGCCGAGCGCTGAAGAATAGATTCTTTTGAACTATGGTGCTGGAGAAGACTCTTGAGAGTCCCTTGGACTGCAAGGAGATCAAATCAGTCAATCCTAAAAGAAATCAACCCTGACTGTTCCCTGGAAGGCCAGATAATGAAACTGAAGCTCAAATACTTTGGCCACCAAATGAGAAGGGAGCACTCACTGGAGAAGACCCTGATGCTGGGAGAGATTGAAGGTCAAAGAAGACGGGGACGGCCAAGGATGAGATGGTTAGACAGTGTCATAGATGCAACGAACATGAAATTGAGCAGGCTTCAGAGGATGGCGGAAGACAGGAAGGCCTGGCGTGATCTTGTCCATGGGGTCACGAAGAGTTGGACTCAACTGTGCGACTGAACAACAACAAAAAAAACTGAATTATTGTTCTTCTAGCACAGGATAACTGTCCAGGGACAGCTAAGAAATATATATCCACAATCAGCACCCTGAGCATTTTCCTAAGCTTCCAGAAGAGGAGAGGAATGACTCTTTGCCTGTTTTCTTTGTATACAAAATAGCCAGCAGGATGGCTGAAGAATAGCTGTAGTGGCAAGCTACAATATCCAACAGCAATAATGGGAGTCCATGGCTAAGGTATAAATCCATATTCTGAACCAGTGATTGATGATGGGCACAGAAGTTCAGATGCATGTAATAGGCGGGCCTGCTTTGTGCACATAAAGGGGCATCTGTGCAGACCCAGTATCTCAGTTGAATCTGATTAGCATGTGCAGAACATTTATTTTTGTTCCGGCTGGGAGGGTCCCCTTAACCAATACAGAAACAAATGTCTTGCATGTGCCTCTCAAGAAAAGCACATGGAAATGAATGAGTGCTCCACTTTCACTAGAAAGCCAAAAACGTGGGTAGAAGGATTTGACTATGCCCTACAATGCATGATACTCAAGTCTTTTGCTGGATTATTAGAGTGACCACCCTTTGTCATCACATCACCACATAAGTGTGAGCGAGACTTAAGAAGGAGAAAAAATAAAGTAATTAGAGGTGTTGATTGAAGAGGGACAGAAAACATTTGTGAGGTAATTAATAATGCTGTGTACTCCTTATGTGCTATTAAAAATTGCACAAAGAGCTTTTTGCTATGATTTATCGAGGATAGAAGGAGGAGAGAGTTGTTGTGTTAGCTCTCAATCATGTCCTGCTGGATACGGCCAGTTTTTATCAGTGCCATTCAGCATGAGCCGTGCTCTCTGCAAATTGCCAAGCCCTGGTGCTACAATGGTGCTCTCCTTTTTCATCTGGCTATTTTACAATGAACTACCTCTTTCCCTGGGAACAGCTTGCTGGGAAACATGCTCTTTAATTAGCTGCCCATTCCCTAGTGACTCCTGATGTATAAATTTACTCTTCAGATAGAGTAGTAGGTACCATTATAGAATAATGGAGACTATCTTCTGGGACTGTTAACTGTTGGTGGGATTTACTCAGAAATGGCATTGCCTATTTTCTTTTGTGGTCGCAGAGAAAGAATTAAAAAAAAATCAGGACTGCTTCATTTACCTCATTGCAGGGGAGAACATGGTTGGAAAATGGACAGTTTTTCACTTACCATGAATTTTCCCTCTGTTGCCCTGCAAGGAGCTTATAACGCTCTTATGGTATAAGCCTATTGTCATTTTAATAATCATAATTTCCCACAGTTATTAATAACAAAAGGCAATTTGTCTAACACCTCCTTAGTGGTCCTAGGTTATGACAATCTTCACTAATGGAGGCAATCAGGCTTGCTTGTCTTTTTTGGTGCATATAGCCTATTGGAGAGTGGTGCTTGTTTGAGGAAGTGTGGTTTCTGTTTGTCTCTTTTGTTTGGTTGTAACTGCAGCTTTTAGCAGTTTTGTCTGGGGCTGACTGCTGGCCCCACTCTCTGCAGGGTGAGCCTTTAATTATATAAGGCTCCTCCTTTCCAGAGGTGCGAGCCTGGGGATTGGGCCTGCGGACTCCATAAGTAGTTAAGGAAATTGATCATTGTTGTGCTTGGTTCCCCTTTTGGGTTCAGGTAGCCATTTGTTCAGTTCTCTAAGTTTCAGGGTACATCAGCACACCAAGAAATTTCTAGGTGAAAGAATCCACAGGGAAGAGATGATGGATGCTCACAGACCATTTCCAGTCACCTGTGGGGAGTATGCCATGTCTGTCTTCCTGAGGACAAGACAGACTATACTTGTCAGAAGTGTAATTTGATAGGACTTTTAGAGGAAAAGGTTCGAAGCCTGGAGGAAAGGATTGCTACCCTCAATGACATCAAGGGAGGAGTTCATTAACAGAAGCCTTGATGTCCTGTATAGGGAAGGAGAGACCAGTCAAAGTGTGGTTGACTGTCTTAACAAGACTCCTCAGAGCACTATGGCAAGACCCCAAAGGTAGCAAGTAAGATGGCACTCCATCCCAATCGAACTAATGAATCCTTTTCAGGCCTTTGCGGTGGAGGCAGAGATGGAAACACTGCCAGTGAAAGTATCACAAATACAAGGGAAACAGAAGGAGAAGGACAAGGGAATACAAAGAAATGGCACTGGAAGGAAAAGGAAGGAGTTGGTCATAGGTGACTCCCTGCTGAGGGGTTTGGAATGTGAAGTGTCTAGGCCTGACCTCCTGTAGGGGACCAAGGAAGTTCATAACCACATGTGTAAATTAGATTTCAGTAAGGCAGACTTTAATAAGCTCAGAGGTATGATGAGAATTATTCCATGGACAAGATTGCTGGAAGGGAAAGGAGCAAGGGAGAGCTAAGAGAAGAGCTCTTGCAAGATCAAGTTGTTGCTATTCCAACAGGAAGGAAACATGATAGGGGATCCAAGAAGCCAATGTGGATGAACTGCATGATGTGCTAAGGGAGAAAAATAAAATGTTCAAGAAATGGAGGCAAGGACATACCTCTAAAGAACAGTATCTGTGGGTTGCTATGCACTGTAGGTCAGTCATCAGAGAGGCCAAAGCTCACAGTAAGCTAAAGCTAGCCAGGAAGGCTAACTAAAACAAGAAAACCTTTTTCAGATATGTGAGGAGCAATTGCAATATAAAAGAGGCAATGGGACCACTGTTGGGTGAAAATGGAGAAACCTTGACAGAGGACAGAGAGAGAGAGAAAGCAGAAAGGCTCAATGTCTATTTTGCCTCAGTTTCTTTCCCTGAAGAAGAGTGCAGGCTCATCTAGAGACAGTAGTAGGCAAGTCACAGCATCTGGGCTGCTGGTTGACATGGACAGAGAGGTAGTTGAAAAGCACCTGGATGCATTAAATGAGTACAAATCCGCAGGGCCTGATGGTATGCACCCACGAGTGCTCAAAGAACTTTCTAGAGTACTTTTCAATATTTTTATAAATGATCTGGATGAGGGTGTGGAGCGGCTACTCATTAAATATGCAGATGACACTAAATTGGGAGGAACAGCAAACACACCAGAAAACAGAGATAGAATTCAATGACATCTGAACACACTGGAAAAGTGGGTGTATGTTAATACGATGCAATTTAACAAGGATCAGTGCCGAGTTCTACATCTGGATAGCAAAAATGGGGACCATGAATACTGGATGGGGGATACACTTCTGGGTAGCAGTGTGTGTGACCAACATCTTGAGGTAAGGGTGGACCATAAGTTCAATATGAGCAGCCAATGTGATGCAGCAACAAAAGAGGCTAATGCAATCTTGGGCTGTATCAACAGAGTCATAACATCCAAATCACAAGATGTCATAGTCCTGCTGTACACTGCATTGGTCAGGCCGCACCTGGAGTATTCTGTGCAGTTCTGGATGCCTCATTTCAAAAAGGATGTGGACAGAATGGAGCAGGTGCAGAGGAGAGTGATGAGGATGAACGGGGGCCCAGAGACCAAGCCCTAGGAGGAACAGCTGAGGGACTTGGGAGTGTTTAGTCTGGAGAAGAGGAGGTTGAGGGAGGACATGATCGCTCTCACTTAGAGGAGGGCAGGGAGCTGTTCCCATTAGCAGCAGAGGATAGGACTCGCAATAATGGGTTTAAATTAAGGGTGGGATGGTTCCAGCTGGATGTTAGGAAAAAACCTTTTGACAGGAAGAGTTCTGCAACAGTGGAATCAGCTGCCTAAAGAGGTGGTAATCTCCCCCTCATTGGCAGTCTTTAAGCAGTGGCTGGACAAACCCTTGTCTGGGATACTCTAGGCTGATCCTGCATCGAGCAGGGAATTAGACTAGATGGCCTGTATGGCTCCTTCTAACTCTGTGATTCTATCATTCTATGGCTGCTGCCACATGGGACGGCTGAAACGCGGCTAAGCAGAGCCGCACCGAACTTGAGACGCATCGCTCCCCGGCACGATCAGATGCCGGGGAGGAAAGTCCGATGGGAGGGGGAGGCTGCCGAACTGCGCATGCTCGAGCATGCGCAGTATGGCTGGGGGCCGGGATGCGGCGGTGCAAGGACGTGCTGCCCGATCCCACAGCCCAGATTGCAGTGCTGGAAGGGATACAACCACCTACGTAGGTGGTTCTTTTTTACAGCGCGGTATCGCCGTTTGGGATGGAACAGGGACGGGCAGGCAACGATTCCCAGATGTTGCCATGGGATCGTGCCCGTTTGCTCCGCCCCCGTTCCGTCCCGCTCCCGGCCCAAAAGGCCTCGTATGAACAGGACCTATGAAACCCAACCCAATCCACACTTTGCACTGCTTCACAATGAACACTGCTCTATTCTTTGTTTCCTGCGGCTGTATGTGCAGGAAACACACAGCTTCTGCAGCTTTTCTCAGTATAGACCATAACAATAGCAATGCAGAAGGCTAGGGTTTGGACATCTTCTGGGCCTAGGTATGCTTCCACGATGCTGTCCTCCTGCTCAGTATCATTGCAGGTATCTGGGGAATATAGTCATATGTAGTAAGGATCAGATTTCCTTGTCTTGATGTTTGGAACATTGTTCATAGAATCATAAAGTTGGAAAGGACTTCCAGGGTCATTTAGTCCAACCCAATGCAGGAAATTCACAAATACCTCCCCCCACCAACACCCCAAAGACCCCTGCTGTATGCCCAGAAGAGGGGGGGGGGTCCCCTCCAGAATCCCAGGCCAAACTGGCCTGAAGGAAATGGATTCCTGACCCCAAAGTGGCAATCAGCAATTCCCTGGTTGTGTAAGGAAGAGCCACAAGATCTGCCTAAGTTCACAGAATCAATATTGCTGTCTGTGACAGATTGCAAAGAAAAGCTGTTGTTTTGTTTTGTTTTTAAATGTTGGTTGTGTCAGAGAGTCAGGGAGTTAATCTTACCTGGAGAGAAGAACTTATGTGATTTGCTACTCTATTCACTCTCTGATTGGCCAGAATCAGCTTAGAGAAGAAATAAAACAGCTAATCTGGAGGGAAAAATTTGGTTGCCTTTTGGTCTTTGTCTGAAATCTAACATCTGGATCAGTAGCCAAAGGGTTTAGTTTCTAATTGAAGAAACTTTGGGAGTCAGTGATTTCTGCCAGAGAATTGTCAGAAAAGTAATTCTATAGACAGAAGAGGGACTCTACTGTCTTAAATATATTAGAACTACTCTGAGGTAGAATTTAGATTCTAAGTCAAGAAAGCCAGAGAACAGCTTTATGCAGACGAATGGATAAGGATTTGGCAGAAAGTCTGGGTAGTTAGAGAGAATTCCCATACAAGCCAAGCAGTAAAGCAAGTTATTGCTTCTTAGGGACAAGGAGAATAACTTCCTGCCAGTGAAAGGGGTTGGGAAGAGTACCCTGGTCCGTGATAAACTGGAGAAGCTTAGACACCTCAGGAGTTAGCAAAAAGCTATAACCTTCAAAAGGAAAACCTAGAACTCTGAAGGGAGAAATCTAGAAACTATAAGCAAATGCTGTTCTCCAGAAAAAAGAACCTATGTTAGTGCTGAAATATACTAAACAAAGTATCTCTCAAAGAAAGAACTAGAAAACCTTGAAACCAAATGACAAATGCACTCTTATATGATCTAAGAATTCAAATCTATATATAGTATGAATTTTTACTTCAGTCTTTCTAAACTTTGACAATCTCCTATTATATATATTCCATGCCTGTTCAATAAAATATTGTTTTGAAAGTTACTTTGCCTCAAGTGCCATTTCAATAAGGGTTTAAATATAAGACAAGACAGCTCCTGTATTTTCTCTTAAGTTCCTGTGCTGGGCCAGAAGCCTAAACTAGTATCTGTAGCATGGTGGGACAGTTAAAGCTTATAAAATAAAGAAGAAATACACACTACTGAAGGGCAGCTCAGTCACAGAGGGGAACTAAAACAAAATTGGCAGGAAAATCTGCCTGGAAGTGGGGGAGAGTCAGGACTCTGTGATACTGTGAAATGACCATCTAGCCTCTGTTTGAAAACCTCCAAAGAAGGAGAGCCCACCACCTCCTGAGGAAGCCTGTTCCACTGAGGAACCATTCTAACTTTCAGGAAGTTCTTAGTAACATTTAGCTGAAAACACTTTAATTTCAACCTGTTGGTTCTGGTCCAACCTTCTATTGTGTTGTACTGTTGTGATGGTGTACTGTGGAATAACACAGACCACAAAGCCAGATTTTCTCATTGGGAGACATTTTCCCACCACAATAACCACTGTCACCAGCTGGTGAGTTTCTGAGAAAAGAAAGGTAGTAAAAAAGGGGCATTTGGGGCACTTGCAGACTTGCTGAAGATGGATGCAAAACACCTGGCCCCATTGCCCAAACATAATGGGCCCTGAATGGAATCAGGAATAATAAAATGATAAAATTGGGGAGGGGATAGTTTGTTTTAGTAAATTCAGGTGGGCAGCCATGTTGGTCTGAAGCAGTAGAACAAGTTTTGATTCCAGTAGCACCTTTAAGACCAACAAAGGTTATTCAAGGTGTGAGCTTTCGTCTGCATGCATATCTTGAATAAATCTTTGTTGGTCTTAAAGGTGCCATTGGAATCAAATTTTGCTTTGGTATAGTTAATTCTGAATCAAGAGGGGTAGAAAGGCTTATGCAACTTTAGTGGGAAGTAGGGGTTGGCACGAACTGGAAAAGTGGAGGTTCGTGGAGGTTCATGATTTGGGGTTTTCATGAACCCCTGAACCACGAACTTCTCCATTGCACGAAATGGTTTGTGCTTTGAGGACATTTGTGGGGCTAAAGCCCCACCGGGAAGTGAACTCCAAAGGCACTTCTGGTTGGGCCGCCCTCAGAAGTAAGCTCCAAAGGTATTTAAATGCCGTTGGAGCCCCCACAAACCCTCCCATAAACCTCACAAACCTCCATGGAGGTTCACGGGAGGCAGTTCTGCCAAACTCCTGGTTCACAAACCATGAACTGGTCTGGTTTGTGCTTGAACCATTTGTGGGATCATTTGCGGGTTCATGCCCATCCCTAGTGGGAAGTAACTAAAGCCCTTACTGTGCCAAGGAACTTGCAGGGTCACAACTTTATAAAGTTAGACAAATGTCACTCATTCAATTCTTGTTCCATATTTTAGTGGCATTAAGTGTTCTATTCCATATCCATATGATGATCCACTGTGAATTTCAGTGAACTTTGTGTGGCAGCGTATACAATTCACAGTTGATATGTGCTTTTCAGCTAGTATGTAGATATTCAATATATATTGCAATCTATATTTCCACTTTGCTCCTGAAAATGATAATATGTATTTAAACATATGCCTTACACAAAACCTTGCCCCCTATGCAGGACATGCCTTTGGAGATTGACCTAAATAAATCTCTCCATATATATATTTGAGTTTTCATGTCCCTCTTGCCTGAACGTTCCACACGCCCCCACAGCCTTTCGCTCCCTGATGTGTCATGCACCAGGGGCATCTACCCATTGATGGCTACGTTGCCTGAATCTCGCCCTTCCCTTTCATCTCACACCACGATGGAGGACGATGAGGTTTTTGTTGGGACAGGAGCAAAGCTGCACCACTTGAAGCAAAGTCTCGCTCCAATCACGGGGGTGGTGTGGGGGGGGGGGGGGAGGAAGCCAAGCCAAGCCAAGCCAGGAGGCCCCTTTCATCACCCAGGTGCCCTGCCTGTCCCTCACTCGTCGCTGGAGTGAAGTCTCGCAGCCACCCCCCCCCACATGGAGCAACGCCCATGCAGACCTCTGACCCCTGCCCCGCCCCAGCTGCTGCTTCCCTTTCCTTGGCTGCCCACACTACCGCTTTGCAGAGCACCACTTCTGGGGGGGGGGGACATCAGCGGGATGCCACTGAAACTCCTCTGCGGGCAATGTCAATCTCCTCCCGGCCCGGCCCATCCTGGAAAGTGCCACTTCTTCACTCGGAGCGGCTGGCCTTGAAGCACGCCTGGCAAACTGATGCTAAAAGGACTCCTCACACCCGGCTCACTCGCCCACAGCCTATTTCTAGAGCTCGTTGTCTCCATTTCCACAACGGGCCTTCTTCCTAGTAAATACATAAAATGCAGAAAGTTCCATTCTGTGATATGGAAAATTGGATTAGATCAAAATATTCTGCATAGACATTCTACCAGGAAGGAATACAGAAGCTTTTCTGGTTTAACTAGAATAATGGGAATAGATAGGAGATTCTACCAGCTGATGTTGAGCAAGGGGATTTAGCATCAAGAAGAGGAATGGGGAGGAAGCTCAGTCAGAAGGATAATAGGATTTTATGCTTTAAATTGGTATTATAAGTCTTTTGGATAAGGTCAACTACACATACGGACATTAATAAGTAAACAAACACCAGAACTTAAGAATCTGACTGCTGGTTAGGTCTGTGTCATTGCTTTAGTTGATACATTGTGAGCCATCGGAATCCAGAAAATTCAGCAGACCCCCCAGTACTATTTCTCATCTGAACCACGTTAAGTGCTGAAAGAAATTCCAACACACTAACCTCACAGTGCTCTCATAACTCTCCAAACCATGTTCCAAATGCCCCTGCTTCCAACTGCATTTGGTAAATCTAGTAGTTTATAGCCAAACAGACCTCCTGCATTCTCTCTCTCTCTCTCTCTCTCTCTCTCTCTCCCAGTTTCTAAAAGTTCTTGTCAAGTATGAATACATCAAGGTTGCTAATCTTATGCTTATTTTATTAATATCTTTACTCCCTAATGGGAACCCAAAACAGCTCACCCTATTGTTTTCCCCTTCTCAACCTTATTTATAATAATTATTATTTATTTATTTGGATTTATATCCCACCCTCCCCGAAGGCTCAGGGTGGCTAACAGAGGCATAATGCCAGATAATAACAATAAAACAGTATAAATTACTAAAAATACAGAATAAACAATTAAATAAGATTCATAAAAATCATTTTGGTGCTCCCCTACTCACTTCCACATTTTAAAAACCAAGATGGTGTTCTTGATAGTATAACTACACAACAACAGCAGTGCATATCACCACTGCCCTGTCGTTCCCTAGAAACGTCCCGCTCCCTCCGATGGTACCCGCACCAGCGGTGACAATGTGCGGAAATTATAGGGCATTGATGGAACAGTGGTGGCAGTGGCTCCTATTCGAAAGCCTGGCGGAAGAGCTCCGTCTTGCAGGCCCTGTGGAACTGTACAAGGTCCCGCAGAGCCCAGATCTCCTCTGGGATTATCATTCCAATGACAATCTTGTGAGATAGGTTAGGCTGGCAGACTGTGATGGGTGAGTGTGGCAAGCTTCCATGGCCTCATCTGCTCCAGGTCCTAGTCTGGCTCTCTGACTACTACAGCACACTGGCTCTTTATCCTTAGACACTGTACTGTTTAAAACAAGCTTTCCTAGCATAACCTGGAATATTATCCATCTCTTAAAGTTCTGGTTTGTTTGTTTGTTTTAAATTGTGAAACAGGATGGACCTTTTTATATTCTAGATTTGCATTCTGAACATTTATAAATCTGAGTCTGAACATGTTGTGAAAATATAAATTTCCTAGTGTCTCAGGCTGAATGACCTTCAATTAACTTGGAGGAGGGATGATGTTTGAGGCCTTTTTTTACATCAAATCACGGCTGACTTATGGCAACCCGGTAGGGTTTTCAAGGCAAAAGAAAAACAGAGGTGGTGTGTCATTGCCTGCCACTGCATAGCAACTCTGGACTTCCCTGGTGGTCTCCCATACAAATACTAACCAGGATTGACACTGCTTAACTTCTGAGATCAGATGAGATCGGGCTACCTTGGTCAGGGCATGGAGGAGTTAAAGTAAAGGTAAAGGTTCCCTTGCTTGAAAGCCAGTCGAATCCGACTCTAGGGTTGCGGTCCTCATCTCCGTTTCAAAGCCGAAGAGCCAGCGCTGTCCGAAGACGTTTCCGTGGTCATGTGGCCGGCATGACTAAACACCAAGGCGCACGGAACGTTGTTACCTTCCCAATGAAGTGGTACCTGCAATTTCTTGCTTTCGAACTGCTAGGTTGGCAGGAGCTGGAACTAGAGACGGGAGCTCACTCCGTCTTGCGACACCCGGGTCTCGAACTGCTGAACTACTGACCTTCCACAGCCTGCAGTTCAGCGTCTTAACCACTTGAGCTACTGCAGCTCCATATGGAGGAGTTACCCCTAATATAATGGCAGCCATTGTAGTGTAATGGTCAGAGTGCTGGATTAGGGTCTCAACGGACCAGATTTGAATTCCCACTCTACCATGGGAGCTTGCTGGGTGACCTTGGGCCACTCATACACTCTCAGCCTAACTTCCCGCACAAGGTTGTAGCAAGGATAAAATTGAGGAGTACCGAATGATGGAAGCTGTTTAGGGGTTCTGTTGGGAGGGGGGGAAGTGGGGTATAGGTGCAGTAAATAAATAAAATAAATATATGGTATCTGTTTCATCGAGAACATAATGAGGAGAACTATAAAATGGTCAATGTGCAGGCTGTCCTTCTCCCACACTTTCAAATACAATGTTTTTGTGTTATGCAATGCATAAAAATGGAGAACTTCAAAGACGTGCTATATAGCACTCTGTAATACTGGCCAAAGGCTGCTCTTTGGTAACATGAAGACAAATGAGCTGCCATATCCAATCTACTGCATGGGGTACATATGTGTGTGAGGGGGAGGAACAGTCCAGTTTCTGACTGTCCTCAGCAGCCTACAGCTAATAAAGCAACCTAGCTGGAGCTGAGTTAACTGGGTTTTATCCCAGATGGCATATATGCATGGTGCTGAGCTGCCAGGATGCAGTGTGCAGATTAGTTTCAAAGTGCTTGCATTGCCTTCTTCTCTCTCTGTAAGCCAATCTCTTGGCTACTGAGTTTGGGTCTCTGGTGCGTCTGCTGGTGCATCACTAACCTGCAGAGATCTAAATGAAGGAAAATGTCTATGAATTCAGCTAATGAAGAAGGCAGCTTTAAGCTGCATATCAACTGGAAAACAGATAACGTATTTGCCAAGCAAGGTCTTTGGCTGAGTGTTGGCAGATGTGACTGCCCTTGCCATGTGTGACTTGAATACTCAGTTCAGAATGAGAGATGCCCCAGAAGTTTGATGCATGTTTTCTCTGGGCCTGGATCTGCACATTTTTTACAGCTTCACACTTAAATCCACAGCTGCTTTCAAAGTTAGCAGCAGCAATTGAAGATCATTATAAAGCATAACTCCCCCGGTGGGAAAGTGTTAGCCGACAAACATAAGGTCCGTGCGTAAGCTCAAAAGCCGAAAGAGATCTACGCAAGTGAAGGGCGGGGTATAAATCCAATCTCCTCCTCCTCTTCTTCTACATTACCCCTAGTCCTCTTCATCAGCCCCACCATGCCCAGGCTGGTGAAGAAGAGCACAGCAGTGCCTAGCTTCACACTATGCCAGCTGGGGCATAATATGTCTAGACAGAAGAAGAAGAGGAGGAGGAGGAGGAGGAGGAGGAGGAGGAGGAGATACCCCACCCTTCACTACCCAAGGAAGTCTCAGAGTGGCTTACAACCTCCTTTCCCTCCCCCTCCCCACAACAGACACCCTGTGAGGTAGGTGGGGCTGAGAGAGCTCTTGACAGAAACGGCTCTTTTTCAAAGACAGCTCTTATCAGAACTATGGCTTGCCCAAGGTCATCGATCCAGGTGCAAGTGGAGGAGTGGAGAATCAAATCCGGTTCTCCCAGATTAGAGTCCATGCACTGAACCACTGCACCAAGAGAAGCATGGCAATGCACATCTTTGACTTGCTAACTCATGTGGGGTATGGCTGACAAGACAGAGAACACTGGCACCTCCTTTCTCTTTCACTGACTCTGGGTGTCCGTGAGGCCAGGACATATAGCAGCTGAGGGGGCATGGCCCTTTCCCAGGGCTATCCCCCCCCTTCCAACCTGCCCTGTCCTCTCATGTAGCTTGACTCTGAAATACCAACAGAACAAAGCAACCGATCAGCTTTTTAATTGAATAAAACAGTCCGGTGTTGCTTAACTCAACAAAACATGTAGTTCTGTGACACATTGCAAGCTCCTGCAACTATCCCATAGGAACAATTAGGGTTGCCAGTTCTTACCTGGCTGTTGGGGCCGGCGCTCCTGCCTGGTCCCGCATCACCACATTGGGCACATCATGCAGGGGACGCTCTAGCATCTGGGCAAAAAAACCTCCATGGTCACCATACAGTTTTAACCCAAATGGTAGAGTGTTCCCTGCACGATGTGTCAGGCACAATGGGGCTCTTCGAGGGCAGGGCTCACCCGCCGGCCAGCTGGCTGCCTGCAGATTGAGGCCCCCAAGAGCAGGGGAAACCCTGCCCCCATCGGAGGAATGGCAACCCTACTCATAATACCTTTCATTATCACCTTTACCACTACTGTAGACATTATTGTTCGTAGTCCACTTTGTGGGATGACAGCAAGTATAAACTAGAAACACGAGGAAGAAACAGCACACCAGAAGGCTGTTTTTAAATTAAATAACTTCAACTTCCATGAGACTAACAAAAAATGGTGTAGAGATAAAATGGATGAAGTCATGAGGAGATGACAAACATTTAGGGACGAAATGTTGACGATGCAACTTCTACCATGATACTGCCATTAAGAGTGACTTCAAAATAGCTTTGAAGACAAGTTGAATTGAATATCTGCAGCACAGGTGAAATATACTAGATTTTACTGATTCAAATGACCCGATGACTGATAAAAAGGCCTTACACGACTTCTGCAAGCTTCTCAAACAAAATTTTCACGAATGGTTAACCCCAAAAAGGCAAAAGCTCAACTGCTTTCAGTACAAAAATACTACAAAACAATATACTTTGTAGTAAGTATGTTAGTATACTAGTCCCGTGATCAACTCATGGTTGCGGATTCAAATCCAACCCCATACTAGTTCCACTGATGCAGTTGAGAGACTTCTCCAAGGTCTCTTCAGAGATGGGTAGAAGTGTGTCTGTTTTGCTATTATTATTTTTTAGCCCTTGTACTATGGATACAATCAGAGCTGAATATTTCTGGAGTGGTTGCTGGATGTACAAAGAGTGGTGGAAGCCACAGGGGAGGAAAGTATACCTTTGTGTATTGGAGGGGATATTATAAACACATGCACAGATATTGTTTGAAGAGTCTATGATATTTAATAGCTCCACAGACTTCTTGTAGATACCTGATGTCATGGGGTGGCACCAGGAAAACTCCATAAAAATAAATAGAGAAGTTTTATTTTTGGTAATGATATAATAGTAAACTAAGGCCCCGGTCACATGGGCCAGATAACGCAGGTGGGAGGCGTGGCTGTTTGCCCCGGAGAAAAATAAAGCATGGTAGCCCGATCACATGGTCTCCCGAGTCTTCACGCATTGGCAGTAAGCTCGTGATTACATGCTGGAGCGTGGCAAAGAAGTGGCGCGGCAAGTGTTTTGTGTTTGTGTGCATGCGCAGTTCCGTGGAGTAGCACTGCTTTCAGCTTCGTGTTTGTGCGCATGCGCTTAGGAAAACCATCCAGTTTGCGACGGGACATGGACAGGTGCCGGGAGCCACAGGATACTAGCGCTCCCGTGATCAGACGCCTGCCCCTGCCGTGAGTTTTCCAGATACTACTGCACTTTCCAAGGTATTTTTTTTTTTGCTGTGCATCGTCACTCACATACTCCAGCTGAATGCTGTGCATTTGGATATTTCACCAACCATCCTGTCCTGCAGAGCAATGGCTGTCAGCTGAATAAATTATAGGAAAATGATACCCCACTGAGCGAAAATTGCAACACTATTCAACTGCAGCAATATAATTATTCATGAAATGACATGTATATATCTGGCAATGAATGCAAACTCCAGGGCTGAAAAATAACACCAATCAAATAACTAACAGTGGCTATACTCTTATGAGCTAAGCACGACCACTCACTTGAATTCAGTATTGGGCTCTCAAGCACTCTTAACTGAAATGCAGTGTCACAGTTCCTTTAGCAGGTTATCCATACTTACCATTTTTGGAGAGAATCACAGCCAAATAGTCATGAGTGAAGGAGTTGATATAAAAGAGGAGACTGGGAGCATGTGTGGTCAGGAATGTAAAGGCAATTTTTTCCTTGGCCATAGAGGTATCTGCATAAATGGCAGAGGATGAGGAGCTTGCATTTTTGGTCACAGGATAAGGCTCCTGAAAATTATAAGTAATGGAGGTGCCAGCTTCAAAAACTGCGGAGACCTCTAAAATTCAAAGAAAGAGCAAGATGTGTCATGGAAAGGAACAGGCAGGTTTTTTAAAACAAAGAAAAAAATATTTGTGGTTAACAGTAATAATAATGCATAAATTTGGGAAGTCTGAAATACAAAGACTCACAGATCAAAATGTCTCACCCAGCTTCAAAAGCAGGGGCTGGCCTTCTGTTACTTCATGTCCTGGCCCTGAGCTGTCCTTTTTCTCACCCCCTTTTCTTCTCACATCCCCCCCCCCCAGTTGGTGAGACACTGAAGCTGGGGGTGGCATTTCTTTCCCTGTCTCTTTCTCTCTTTGAATCTTTCCTTCTGTCCCTCCATTCAGGTGCTTGCAGCATTGCAAGAGTTGCATCCTGGGTGTAAGGACTCCTGGAAACCCTACTCCTCAAGGACTCAATCATGAGTTCAATGTACTAACTGGAGTCACGATCTCTAGACGGGTACTTCTTTCCTTGTGTGAAGGATGTTCCAGAGGAAGGGAAGAGGAAAGATAAGTAAGAAAGAGACAGTGTCGTAGCTATTCCCATTATCACTGACCCACCAAGAGGTAATTCTGCTAAAAATGGAGAATCTAGTGATTCACGGAGATGGAAGGATTGTGTGGTCATGGTGCATCACTGTTCTCCCTGGACTTTGGCAGACTTTCCTCCTGTTGTAAACACTTTAAAACACATATGGATTTTCTTTTTAATGTTCTCAAGGAAAGACTGTCAAAAGCAAAAAATAAATCACGGCACACCAAATTGAATCTGTCTATCAATAGTGGGTGGGAGCTCCTCACTAAAAACATAGGAATGTGTGACCACTAGGCTTCATTCTTCAGGTGACTGATTAGCAGCTGCATTTTCAAATATTTAAATGGATATAAAATATCCACTGAAAAATCTCACATCAACTATCCTTCACAAAGTACCCTTTTGCAGGCCTTGCCACGATCTACGCGTTCCCGATTTCAAAGTGGCAATCACTGCGGAATGAAAACCTTTACCAATCCGGCCCCACAGGAGACAGCCAACGGCATGCCTCCTGGGGGCTGCCTTTGCCTCCTGCTTTTGCATGTCCGCATATGTTTATCGCCCTCTAGTGGCGGCTCCACTGTCATTGCGCCTCCGTACTGTTTTAAATGAATCTTCTCCAAACAACTTTCAAACAAGCATAGAGAAAGACGGCATCATAGCAGCACGAAACTGATTTAAAAATGCAAATACAGATTCCACCAAATACCCCAGGCCAATACCGTACTGACTGCAGAGTCACCCCTGAATGGCCATAAAACGGCCATAAATCTATGCAGACAGCCACCATAAAACCAAACGATGGGAAAGCAGCATGCAGTCTGGATGCTGCCATAAAATTCGACACTCAATCAAAGTGAAAGTGGCATGCAATGCAGATGGAAATTTCTATTCCAGTGTGGGTTTGGTAAGACAGTGGAGCAAATGCTAGATGCAGATTTGGCCTATGTGCAACCAACATTTGTTGAGAGATGGCCAAAAGGCCTTTGCAGTCCTAAGGGCAGGTGAAGAACAGGGGAGGAGGCAGGGTGAAACATGCATGCAGAAACTGAGTTGGGGTAAAACAGGCCACAGCTTTTATTGAATACGGCCATTGAAACATTGGTACAGCACAGGGCACAGATCCAGGAATCAGATGACCCACCTGCTGGCTGATGAAACCCTTCCTCAGCCCACTTGCTGGGGGTAGACCCGGAATGTCAAGACTAGTGGTCCCACATGGGTGCAAACCTCTGCATGGTTTCCTTGCAACTTGTGAGTGGAGCCAAGCGACAGCCCCTGAGCTGGGCATGATGCTACCTGCCCCATCCCCAAGAACTCTTAAGGGAGTCCTCCTCACCCAGGGGAGGCGGGCATGCTGGCACAGCCTCCCCCACAAATGAATCCAGCCCAATACCTATAACCATCCAAAGCTGTGACAAGTAAGAAAAAAAATAATAAGAATTACAACTGCACTACAAAACCAGCAACAGAGGGAGGGAGGGATGGCCAAAGCCAAAGCGGGAGCCACATGGCTCAAGGGACTTTTCATCTAAAGCATGTGCTCTCCCCTCCCCATCTTTCTGTGCTCAGGCAACATCTGTTGAAAAATGGCTAAAAGGCAGTCCTCTAAAAACCATTTCCCTCCATTTTTCCCTATCTCATTTTACTCACAATTGCCTGTCTACTGAATATTGATTTCCTAGCCCGCTCTCAAGGTGGATGATAAGATGAATCTGCCTCACAGAGTTGTCCTATTTGAACCTAGAAAATAATTAGAGCTTGATAGAATGTTCTGCCAAAGCCTCAGCTTCAATGAAATATGGGATTTTGAATGTTCCAAATAATTCATGTGTGACCCAGGCCTGAAATTTTAATTTGATGGGAACAGTGGGTACCACTTTTCTTATGTGCTTGGTACTCTGGAAGGTGGTTAATTTATTGTCTTGCCTCTTATTATGAATGTGAGGAAGCTGGATGAGACAAAAAAGCTAGGATTCCTTGCCAAATATCATGGGACATGCTACGTGTGTGCCTTAGTTATCTCCCACAGATATGTACGTGTTTGTGGAGGAGATGTTTTGTGGTACTATCAACCCAGCAGGAAGTAATTATCACAAAATATAATAAGGGCTCTCAACCTAAAACTAGTTCATGTGTCCAAGATATTGGTAAATTCTTCCTGCTGTATACTGCTTCAGGCTGTCACTGGGAAAGTACTATATTTGCATGCTTTTTCAATAAAAAAAATCTTCTTGCAATATGTAAGGAGTTTCATGAGGGAGCATTCAAACAGGGAAGTACAAAATGGTAAACTCAAATCCATGCTTTGTAATTTGCTTCTGCTGAAGATAGACATTTTTCTTTAGATGGATTTGAAATAACAAGACAATAACAGAGAACAGGTCTGCAAATGGTTATTAGTCCTAATTGGTAAGAATGAAACCTCCACGTTCAGAGACAGTATCATTATTATTGTAACACACTGAATACAACCAGTTTAGAATCCAGTGGCATCTTTTAGACCAACAAAGGTTTATTCAAGGTATGAGCTGTTGTGTGCAAGGCACACTTTTTCAAATACATTGGAATGGTAGATGAGGTTCTAAACTTATAGACAGGGATTTAACAGCAAATTAACATGTAACATGATGATATTTAAATTATGCAAAGTGAAAAAGTAAATAACAAGTTAAGGTTATAAGGACTCCAGTTGTAAAGCAATAACTATGTCAAAGTAGCAGATAAATGTTTAAAGGTGTTTTTTTCTAATCATGGGAAGTAACATAATCTTAATTAAGATAGATCAAGGTGGGCAGCTGTGTTTGTCAGAAGCAACAGAACAAATTTAGAGTCCAACGAAGTGTTTGACAAAGTGTGTTCACACGAAAGCTCACACCTTGAATAAAACCTTGTTGGTCTTAAAGGTGGAATCTAACTTTGTTGTAGAATCTTAATTATCTCTTCTCAGGCATGGAAGGCATTTAACAGCATATTTTGAGCTGGATGTAATGTTGTCAGCAGACATCCCAATATTCCTTGCATTCAGTATTCTAATATACTATTCTAAAAAAGAAATCCAAGAAGGACTATAAATCCTTTGTATTTTAGTGTACCCTCTTGGCACTTCATCTGATTATACAGATTTATACCCAATCCTGATCAATCCCATCTTCTTGGTTTATCTAATGTACATATGTCCCTTCCTTAAACCCCCCCTCCCATTTTTTGGAATGGAAATCAATTTCACATTCGGGAGGGGAGACCATTTTCACTTCTCCTACAGTGCCATCCTAAGAATACTTTCTTTAGCGTAAATCCCATTGAATAGACCTGAATGGGATTCTGAGTATACCTGTTTATGATTGTTCTGCTATTCCCCTCTGTTAGATTCAAATTCCAAAAGTCACCCTTGAAATTAATGTATGTGCCTTTTAAGCTATCTGATATCAAATAACTTCTATTTAACTTTTCCAAAATAAAAATTAAATGGGACTTTTTAATCACACAAAATTTGCCAAGAGATTTTCATAATTTGGGATCTATCACAAAAACCAACATTCTTCTATAATGCTGTATAAGCATATCATCCAATTACTTTGCATAACACATTCTGATTATCGTTTGTGGGTGGGTGTGCCCTAAGAATCTGTGGCACGGCCATACCTTTTCTACAGAATGGTCCTTCATATGGAGAATTGGTGCAGTCACACAAGATGCCGTTGTTTTTCTCCACACATTTGCCTCCATTGTGGCAGAGGTTGCTATAACTGCTGCAGTGCCCAGGGCATCCAGGTTTCACACCAGAGGACATTTTAGCTCTTTCTTCCAGGTCAAGTTTCTGCCCATTTAGATGGAGAGCACGGATACATCCCACAAACCCTTTCAGTCTTGAAGCTGTTCCCCCTGGTAGACAAGAAACAAGAAACACTGGAATCTTTTCTTTGACATCTTTACTCACAGGGGACATTTTCTGCAGGAGCGCACAGGAGTAGAGCTCCGGTAGTAAAGAGCCTAGGGGGCGGGCACATGCAACAAGCCCCACCCCCTGCTTCCAGCAGCCCTCAGTCAGAGCAAGAAGCAGCCAGGTAAGATGCAGAGTCCCCCCCCCCCCGCCCCAGGCCCAAAACAGTCCAATGGCACCTTTAAGACCAAGTTTTATTCAGGTACAAGCTCTCCCTCCTCTGTGAGGACAGATCTGCAGATCCTCCCCCCCCCAATAGCTAGCAATCCAAAACAGTCCAGTGAAGCATGAGCAGTGGGTGTTGCCTTCTGACACACTTCTGGTGATGTCAGGGGGTGTGGCATATGCAAATAAGTTATGCTAATGAGCTCCTGCACCTCTTTTTCTACAAAATGACCCCTGTTTACTCAGAATGTGCCATAAGAAGCCTGTTCAGAAATCGTTATATTCCTCAGTGATGCCATTCAAATGGGCATGAACACTTAAGCTAGGGAAGCATAATGTGTACATGTCGTTTTGGCCTTACTTAAGGATCAGTGGAAGGTAGCACAAAGTTATTCTGGAACAGTCAAAGAATGGAAAGGAATAATCTGCTCATACCTATACTAGACGTCTAAAAGAAACCTACGCCCAATCTGCATCTAGCTTTTGCTCTGCTGTTTTACCAAACCCACACGGGAACAGAAAAAGATGCGGCTCAAAACCACATTCAATTACCCCAGGCCAATGCTGTACTGACTGCAAAGTCACCCCCGAGTGGCCATAAAACGGCCATAAATCTATGCAGATGGCTACCATAAAACTGAGAGATGAAAGAAGTGTAAGCGGCATGCAGTCTGGACACTGCCATAAAATCCGACAATCAAAGTGAAAGTGGCATGCAATGTAGAGGGGAATTTCTGTTCCAGGGTGGGTTTGGTAAGACAGTGGAGCAAATGCTAGATGCAGATTGGGCGTAGGTTTCTTTTACACATCTAGTATAGGTATGAGCAGATTATTCCTTTCCATTCTTTGACTGTTCCAGAATATCTTTGTGCTACCTTCCACTGATCCTTAATTTTGGCTTAACTATGGACATTGTGAAAAGTAATTCCAGAACTTGATCATGTACAGTTTGACACAGCATTCAGTTTTTTCCATTCATATTCATACACATATGACACAACACTCCTATAACCAAGCAGTATTTAGCAGATCCTTGTAGCACCTGAGAAATGTAGCCTGGGAAGCTTGAAATACCTGCAAGAAGAACTAACCACATGCATTCATCTTTCCAGGCTATGTTTTCTTGTACTGGGATTGTCTTCCGTTCATTAAGGCATAACTGGGGGAGAAGATCCCACTCAAGGGGAGAGGATAGCATACTTTGCTATTACTAGGTTCCAAGTGCAGTTTTTGCCATATTGAATTAAAGTTGATCAATTTAGGAAAGACTTTAGCCTTAGACCTTGCATGATTGCTTATATCTGTGCAAGTCAGTGACATTAGCATTTGCATTCTGCAAGCACACATGTGTAACCTGTGCAGTTTTGTAGTTGTTAGCAACATACAGGGATCAGGCGTGCTTGCACTTGCCAATAGGTGGTGTGGCAATGAATCCCCTCCCCTCTCCTATACGCAGTTAATGGAGCATGCTCAAGGTGTGTAGCTTCCCCTGAAGTTAGGGTTCCCCTTGCCCATCCACCGTGGGCAGCTTCGCTGGGAGCCTGAGACTGGGAGGTAAACTGAGTTAGTGTGCACTCACCCACACCGTCTTAGCATCTAGCACACACATTTTTGGCTTAGCGCACGGTGACTCCTATTGGCGGTGGCCCCAGAGCTTCCCCTCAGCCGCCACCATGGTGGGCAAGTAGGATCCGCTCCCCCTTGGCAGCGCCTGGCTGAGCCCGCCCACAGCCTTCCTTAATCCTGGGGAGCAACCGTGGCACTGGGGAGGCCATGGGCTTCCTGCCCCTGCCCCAGTCTTGCCTCCTCACGGGCAAGCTCAGACAGGGCCACGCAGTGCCGCTGTCCTCAAAAAGCAGCACAGCGGTAGCAAGAGGCACTCCTGCAGGGCAGCACAGGCCAGCTGGCAGCTCTGGGTGGACTGAGGGAGGGAAGGAGGCAGTGTGGCTGTTCCCGCAACACTATGGTCTGCTTCCTGTGGCCAGGGTGCATGATGGGCAACTTCCGCACTGACATTTTTGTCACTCGTTTGTTCTCATCAGGGCTTTTTTTGTAGAAAAAGCCCAGCAGGAACTCATTAGCATAATAGGCCCCACCCCACGCCTTTCCTTGGCTTGCCCGGGTGCCCTGTGGCTGTGGAAAGCCTGGGCAAGCTAGCCCTTGGACAGGCCGAGGGAAGGCACAGGGAGGCATTTAAATGCCTCCCTGATCCTTTCAGCGGCCTGTCCAAGGGCTAGCTTCCCCGCCTCAGAGTTGCCGGGGGGTCGCTCTCCAGGCCTCCCCTCTGTAGCTACGCACACAGAGGTTTTGGCTGTAGTGGGCATGGCCAACTCTGAAGCCAGCCGGAACTCCGTTCCTGTGCGTTCCTGCCCCAAAATAGCCCTGGTCCCTGTTGCTTCAGGGCCCGCCCCCCCAAAATGTGTTTTTCTTTCTCTAGTAGTCCCAGAGGGAGCAAAACACATGTGGAAAGAGGGGGGGCAAAGCCATAAGGACAAACGAGTGACAAAAATTACAGTGTGAAAGTGGAGATGGGCTGGGCCGGCCCTGTCGCTTGCTTGTGAGGAGGCGCTCCCTTGGGGCACCCCGGAAATGTGTGGATCTCTGTGCTGGGCATGTCTGGGGTGTGTGTATGGGGGGGGGGTCTCTGTCCTTGGCCCCTCCTCTCCCATCTCTTATCAGCAATAGATCTTTCCTCCTCCCTCTGCAGATTATCTTATCAGCAATAGATCTTTCCTCCTCCCTCTGCAGATTATCCCAAAGTAAATACAAAGACCATTTTGCAAAGATATGGCAGCAGGGAGGCAGGGGGAAATGAAGGCAGGAAAGCCAGTAAGGTTTTTTTTTTTTTTTTGGCATTTATGCATTGGGGATTTGGGGGGGGCATAAAACCTGCAGCAGTGTCAAAGCCCAGCTCCATGTCCAGCGCCTCGCCCGCCCCCCTCCATGCCCAGCATCTTCAGCCTGCAATTGGCGATTTAGCACTCTCTCTCTCTCTTACAAGGGGGGTGGGGAAGAGAGGGAGGGTCGGCCCAGGGAAGAAAAACATGGACTCTTCATTCCTAGAAGGGGAAGGAGTTTCATGGTACTTTCCCTGTTCATTGCAAGTAGCCTGGCATTTTCTTACAGGAAGTGGTGCAGCCCCCCCCCCCCCGCAAAAAAATATATTGGTGAGTTATAAATACATTTGGCTGCAGGGGAAATGTAATGGAAGGATGGGGGGTAGTGCAGGGCAAAGGCAAACTGGGAGGTGAATTCAAAAAGAAGATCGGGTTTGCGTGAGTTCCCACCCCCGCACCTCTTTTTATAATGGGGATGGGGTGCGACCCCATGGTGCGCCCTTCTCCATTCTTGGAGCATGGAGAGCGCTGAACAAAAAGGGCACCCCATAAGGAGAGCATTACAGAAATCCCGCCTGGATGTGGGTTCTTGGGCAGCCCACTCTAAAAGCTCCTCCCCCGGTTATTTAAGGAGCAAGCTGCCCCCATATTGCCCACCCACCCCTCGAATGAAACACATACCCAAGTCATGGGTTAAACTGGGAATTTATTTATGCATAAGCTGATCTGCCTCAATTATATCAATTAAGCACAGGTTGCCCTGTGCCTGCAAAGCAGGCTTCCTTAGGGCAAACCCACCCAGGCTCAGAGCCAGGTCCAGAATCCTTCCGTACCTGCTCGTCACGGCCCACACGTCAAATGTATAGAGGAGATATGGGAACAAATTCCAGCTCCTCTCTGCTAAGCCTTAGGGCTTGTCATATGCTCCCCCCAACCCTGAAGAGGCCCCCCTCCGGGTCTCCCGGACTGCTAAGCCACTAGGTACCAGTTTGAGGATTCCTTCTATCGTTGATATCTCAGGGTGCTTGCCAACATGAATAAACCCCCTTAACTCGTGCTCTCTTGCCTTCCCAGAAAGGGCCTAACCAGGTTACCAGGCCTATTTATGCTGTGTCCTCCTGGACCATGTGAAGCAGGAGAAAAAAGCCCCTCCCCCCCGGCCAATCAGGGGGAGCCCAAAAAATTCCTGCTCAGCCCCACACCCGGCGACTGGCTAATTCAATCATTCCTATTCTACTAAGACTACAGACAAATAAATTGGCTGATGTAAGCTAAAAAGTTATATGATATGCAAATGTTTTTTGAATTAATGTTAGTACCAATTCTAATTCCACCGTGTTTATGGTATTGCTGCGATGTTCTTTCATTGTTATATGTTTTATGTTACATTTTGAAAATAAAATAAAATTTAACAAAATTTTTTAAAAGGAAATTACGTATATACACACAAATATTCACACATTTCCAATTAAGTAGAAGAGAGAAAGGAAAGGGGAAGGAGAAAAGGTTTCGTAAATGGCTTCCATCATGGGAGTTTCAGTTTTTTCCACCATCACCACTGCAAGCTAGAAATCCATCATCTTGTGTCAGAAAGCAGCCAAGTTGACACCAATTAATTTCAGTGCAAATACCCAAGAAAATGAGTAATCAGACTTGTCTTTAGGCTGTTAAGCACCCTTTGCCAGGAACAGTAGGGCAACCTTTACTTCCTCCTCATAAATTTAATTTGCTGCAATCAAACTCTGTAAAACATCAATAAACCCCTGCAGGTTATCCCTACCTACAAATAATTGATTGTTGAGCTGTAATCGGAAATGTCCTTCAGGTGGTGCCTCCAGGATCTTCTTTGGAAGGTTGTCCACTTGTAGAGATGTTTCCTTGAGATTCCTCTCGGCATGTAAATAATGCCACCGGTTGTCATTCAGGGGCACTGGGGACTGGACCATGACTTCTACCGGGCCATTACCAACATCTATGGTGAAGGTGATCTCTGTAAGAGCTAGGAAAAAAGGGGAGAAATAGGGGTATCTCAGGTTGATATCATATAAAGTCATATATACAATGAGACCATTATCTTTTTTTCCTAGTAAATAATGAAATGGTTCATGTCACTTCCTGTCTCCCATTTAGTATTGTAACAAATTAGATCCACTGGTGAAATATTTGCATTCTCTGAATTTTAAGATGCTGTATCTATCTTTGGATGTAATGAAATGGCTCTTTTCAATTCCTATGAATAGGCAAATTTGGAGGTGATTGAGGGATGCCAGGAAGAAGGGGAATTCTTAAAGAGACTTGGAAGTCCAAGAATGATGGCGATGGGCTCTGTGAAGGGGCAGGTGAGGAAGCTGCTGCTGGAGTCTTACAGAGACTGGGACGTCCAGAAAGGAAGGCACTGAGCTCTGAGAAGGGGCAGGTGAGGGAGCTGCTGCTGGAGTAGTGAGTGTGTTATTATTTATCTTTCCTTAGCTGCTGAGGAAAAGTAGCTGAGGTTACTGTGTGGGAGGACAGTGTTTGAGGGTGTGTGGGTGTGTATAGCCTGCTGGAAAGTGGTGCTTGTTTGAGGAAGTGTGGTTTCTGTCTATTTTGCCTGGGTGTAACTGATTGCAACTTTTAGCAGTTTTGCCTGGGGCTAACTGCTGGCCCTGTCCTCTGCTGGGTGAGCCTTTAATTATATAAGGCTCCTCCTTGCCAGAGGTGCAAGCTGAAGGACGAGACCTAAAGGGCTCTTGTCCTGTGGCTCTTAGCCTGGGGATCCGGCCTGGAGACCCCAGAAATAGTTAATAAAATTGTAAATTGTTGTGCTTGTTTCCCCTTTTGGCTCAGGTAGCCACTTGGTCAGTTCTCTAACTTTCAGGGTACATCAGCATACCGAGGTATTTCTAGGTAAAAGAATCCACTTGGGGAAGTGATGATGAATGCTCACAGACGATTTACAGTCACCTGTGGAGAGTGTGCCATGTCTGTCTTCCTCCCTGAGGACAAGATGGACTACACTTGTCAGAGGAGTAAGTTGATTGGACTCTTAGAGGAGAAGGTTCAGAGCCTGGAGGAAAGGATTACGACTTTCCATGACATCAAGGAAGGGGAGGAGTTAATTAACAAAAGCATTAATGTCCTGCATAGGGAAGGAGAGACCAGTCAAAGTGACAACAGTGTGGCTGACTGCCCTAACAAGACTCCTCAGAGTGCTACAGCAGGACTCCAAAGGTGTTGAGCAAGATGGCACACCATGACATTAGAACTAAGGAATCAACTCCACGCCTTTGCGGTGGAGGCAGAGATGGAAACACTGCCACTGGAAATACCACAAACACAAGGGATACAGAGGGAGAAGGAGAGGGAGATACAAAGAAATGCCCCTGGAAGGAAAAGGAAAGTGTTAGTCATAGGTAACTCCCTGCTAAGGGGTATGGAATGTCATGTGTCCAGGCCTGACCCCCTGGCCCAAGAGGTGTGTTTTTTGTCAGGGATTAAAATTACAGAGAGGATCCCTAAACTCATCAAACCTACAGAGCATTACCCATTTGTGATGGTCCATGTGGGAACTAACAACATGTCTGTGAACACCATCAACATTAAGGCTGACTATGAAGCTCTTGGAAGGAAGTCAAAGGGAATGGGAGCACAGTTGGTGTTCTCTTCAATCCTTCCTATCATAGGAAGGGGAATACAACAGAAACAGAGAGGATAATGGAAGTGAACCACTGGCTGCTTTGGTGGTGCCGGCAGGAGCGATTTGGGTTCTGGGACCATGGGCTAGGTTTTCTGGACAACAGCCTACTAGCACATGAGGGACTTCACCTGTAAAGGTCGGGAAGAGTGTGTTTGGCAGAAACCTGGAGAGGTTTATAACCGCACTCAGAGAGTAGCTGTCAATGGCACTTCATCTGAATGGAGAGAGGTGTCCAGTGGGGTGCCACAGGTCTTGGTTCTGGGCCCGGTACTTTTCAATATTTTTTATAAATGATCTGGATGAGGGTGCGGAGGGGCTACTCATTACATTTGCAGATAACACTAAATTGGGAGGAGTAGCAAAAGATAGAGATAGAATTAAACAAGATCTGAACGGATATGAACAAGATGCAATTTAACAAGGATAAGTACTGAGTTCTATATCTGTGTAACAAAAATGAGGAATATGCATACTGGATGGGGAATACACTACTGAATAGCAATGTATATGAACAAGAGCTTGGGGGTAAGGGTGGACTGAAAGTTAAATATGAGCAGCCAGTGTGATGTAACAACAGAAAAGGCCAATGCAATCCTGGGAAGAATCAACAGAGACATAACATCCAAAACGCAAGATGTCATAGTTCTGCTGTACACTGCATTGGTCAGGCTGCACCTGGAGTATTGTGTGCAGTTCTGGAGGATCACTTCAAAAAGGATGTGGACAGAATGGAACTTGTGCAGAGGAAAGTGACAAGGATGATCAGGGGCATGGAGACCAAGCCCTATGAGGAAAAGCTGAGGGACTTGGGAATGTTAAGTCTGGAGAAGAGGAGGTTGAGGGGGGACATGATTGCTCTCTTTAAGTATCTGAAGGGCTGTCCCTTAGAGGAGGGTATGGAGCTGTTCCTTTTGATAGCAAAATATAGGACTTGTAATAATGGGTTTTGTTGCTAGTTCTTTTGAAAAGGTAAAATTTCAGAACTAATGTTCATGAATAAAATTTTATATAAATTAGAAATGAGAATTTTGATTTTTTTTCCATATCCATTAGAATATGCTCCTGACCCTTGCCCCAGCTCCTGCCAACCCAGCAGCCCAAAAGCCCCTCGGGGCAATTAGGTAAATTTGTACCTGTCCGTAGGAGGACAGGGGGGTACCCCTCCCTCGAAATTGGGCTACAGCCGAGTGAGAAATCGAGAAGTGGCAGCAGCACGGAGGAGATTAAGAGAGGCAGTGACATCCCAAGGACGCGGTTGGCTTGGCAGCTGATGACGTGGCCAGCAAGAGGACGTCTGGAGTCGCAAGGACGTTGTGACGCCCACCGCGGCTGCGCACCTGGGCCCATAGCCAACAGCCCCAAGAGGAGTCGCCAGAGTGCTGAAAAGAACAGTGGAGACCACGGAAGCCACACTGGAGAGAACTGGAAGAAGTCGCCCACTCGCCAGATAAACAAACGATCGGAGTCGGGAGGGTACCTGGTAGGGTTCCCCCCACCCCAGACATACTGTGGCCATAGTTCGGGTTTCTGCATAGGTCTCTGCACCATGCACCGTGTTAGCCACTCAGAGCCCTTCGGGGGTGAGCGGGGTACAAATTGAAAGTATAAATACAAATAAATAAATAAATAAGAAGATGTTCAAATTCTGAGAGAGGTCATGATAAAGCAATTTTTACTCGAGGTGAGAATAATGCTTGTTTTAATAACAAAGCTACTTGATCGTAGTACCTCGTTTCCTTTCTAAATGGGATTTTTCAAGTATATTTTTTAAATCAGTTAAATCTCTTGAAACTTTGATACCTTTCCACTGTCATACGTATTACCATCATAATGAGAGAGCCCTGGAGGAAACTAGCTGGTTCATCACTGCCAAAACGGGAGAAATATTTGGTATAAGAATTTGTCTATGTTTTTTTTTTCTATTTATGGAGTGGATTTGGCTAAGGTTGAAAATTTTCATTCTCAATCCCAGAAAACGTTTTGTATGGGAATTGAAAAAGTATAACAGTTTTCAATTTGTAGCCATGATTATTTTAGATCACCTGTTAAGATCTTTGTTATTTTGGCAAATATTTTGGCTTCTAAGTATAATTTGAGGTTCAGCCAATGGAGTCCTCCTCTCTCTCTGGGTCTATAAAATAAATTATGTTGAAACCTTATTTTTTATGTGCCCACATGAATTTATTAATTTCAGATTGCCATTTGTTGATTTTGTGTGACTGGAATAGGTAGGGCCTGAAATAAAAACTATCAGACCAAGAAAAACTCATTGTATGCCAATTTTTAAGTTGAACCTGAATCTTTTTTGAACAGAAAGTAACATTGTATGTATATAATTTAGAAAATGCAAAGGGGATATATACCCCTAAATGACACCAATTTTAGTAATTCAATTAAAAGTAGAGTTATTTTTAAGCATAGTTTCAGTAATCATACTGAGGCTAATTGCACAGAGGTCAGATTTGGCTTGGTTGATATGTAAGCACAAAATGCAGACAAATTCTACTAAAGCAGATTGGAATGCACACAGAGATGAGATTGGATTTTTTTTTGGTATAAACCCATGTCATCTGCGTACAACCCAATTTGTTGGATCCCCAAGCATCGAGAATAAATCCACGTTTTCAAGAAAAGCAAAATTTATTTCAAAGCGTTGAAGATATACTCAAACACGTTCTTTGTTAGAACTGGGGATACACAGTTAGGTCAAGCATAATAAAGGAAATTCAAACAGATACAGATCCAATGAATAGCATTCCCGCTGGCGGGCTAATGAAACGGTTGCGCGCCCAGTCCATGGGAACCAGGCAGAACATCAGACAAAACACAGGTGCAGTTCTCATGAGAAAAGCAATAGGCAAGCATTACAGCATCTTCTCCCCCACACAACCTCCAGCAGTTATCTTATGCATTCCAACGCAGGAGCAGGATGATAGAAAATAAGCCGGGTGCAACAGGGAAAGAATATGTACACAGAGGTCACAGAAAACAGAATGGCAGCTCGCTGACATACTGCCCCCCTTAAAAAACATCTTAAAACACACCTCCCGGGCCGGGCGGGAGATCTCCCGGGCTGGGCGGGAGACCTCCCGGTTTGTCCGGGAACCTCTCGTGGAAACTACGGATCAGGTAAGGGGCCCGAATATCCCCTTCTTCCACCAATTCGCGGTGCTGGGGACCGAAATCAACCCATTCAATAAGGTACCAGAGTTTACCACGTTTCATTTTACAATCAAGGATATCAGCGACCTCAAAATGTTCACTACCCTCCAAAATGACAGGCGGAGGAGGAGTAACCGATGGTCTCCAGGGAGACGGACCAGGATCTTTTTTCAACAAGCTCATGTGGAAAACAGAATGCAGAGCACGTAAATTCTTAGGCAGAACCACATCAACTGCAACATCATTGATAACTTTACGGACTTTGAATGGACCAATGAACTTCCACCCCAACTTCCTGCTAGGTCGCAGCATCTTGATGTTCTTGGTCGATACATACACAAGATCCCCAGGTTTCAGATCAAACCCCACCACCCTACCCTTGTCTGCCTGGGTCTTGTAAGCAGCCTTGGCTGCGTCAAGCGTTTGGCATAGCAGAGGCCATGCATTTTGCAAGGACATACACCATGTATCAGCATCCCCCACAGGACGTTGGCCCATCCCCTCCAGGAAAGGGAGGGGGGGCTGTCGTAACCAGAGACAGCTTTATAAGGAGACATGCCCGTGGAGCTATGGACAGTATTGTTATAACAATATTCAGCAAGAGGCAACAATTCACACCAATCATTCTGTTGATAATTAGTAAAACAACGAAGATATTGCTCCAGGGTCTGATTAACTCGTTCTGTTTGTCCGTCAGTCTCAGGATGATACGCGCTGCTGAGCCCTTGTTCCACCCCTAAAATGGAAAGAAGTTCCCTCCAAAACTTAGAAACAAATTGGGTCCCCCTGTCAGAAATTAATTTAGCAGGTAATTGATGAATTTTCACCACGTGAGACATAAACGATTTCGCCAACCTCTGAGCTGTAGGCAAGGAAGGAAAAGGCACAAAATGAGCTTGCTTAGAAAATAAATCAACAACCACCCAAATAACAGTGTTCCCTTTGCTCGCAGGGAGGTCAGTAATAAAGTCCATGGACACCACTTCCCACGGTCTCGATGGGGTAGGGAGTGGCTGCAGAAGACCAGGAGGCTTGCCCACTCTGGGTTTAGTCAAGGCACAGGTTTGGCAGGACCGAACAAAAGTCAAGAGGTCTTTGCGCATCTGTGGCCACCAGAACTGTCTGCGGATGAGTTGCAGAGATTTAACAAAACTCCAATGCCCTGCCAGTTTCGAACCGTGAGCAGACTCCATCACCTCCCTCCTCATTGAAATAGGCACATACAGTTTGTCTCCAGAATAAATCAGACCTTCAGGGCTACGGACACAATCTGGCAACGCTTTCAGGGAGGCATCATCATCAGCAGTAAAAGCAGACATATATTTCTGGACCCAGCCCCCCCCCCCCCAGGGAAAAGGGAAGGCGAAGTTTCATCAGAGCGCGGAATCGAGCGCGCTTGCGCACGGGTGACCACAGCCCCCCCCAGGTGGGAGGGGGAAAAAACAGAGTCCATGATGATTTCACGCTGACTGTCATGTTGTGGGAGGCGTGAGAGCGCGTCAGCCAGGGAATTAGCCGTCCCAGGGAAATGACGAAGAGTGAATCGAAACTTAGCAAAGAAGTCCGCCCAACGAAGTTGTTTAGCGTTGAGAGAACGGGGGGATTTCAGCATTTCCAGATTTTTATGGTCAGTCCAGACTTCAAATGGCAGTTGCGCCCCCTCCAACCACTGCCTCCAAGTGGAGAGAGCCAGCCGGATCGCTGATGCCTCCTTCTCCCAAATCCCCCAGTTTCGTTCAGCGTCAGAAAACTTTTTAGACACAAATGCGAGGGGGTGTAAACGACCATCTTCCCCTTCTTGCAAAATAGCGGCCCCCATTGCCACATCCGAGGCATCAGTTTGGACAATGAATTTTTTAGTTTCATCAGGGCGCGCCAGCACTGGCTCAGAGGTGAACATCAGTTTAAGTTTCTCAAAAGCCTCTGCGCAAGCAGGGGACCATTTAAGCGGGGCGCCTGGTTTCGTAGCATCAAACCCCTTCCCCTTGGTCTTTAGCAAATCAGTCAGAGGAAGGGCAATTTGAGCGAAATTCTGGATGAAATTTCTATAAAAATTGGCGAATCCGAGGAACATTTGCAATTGTTTGCGGGTCCTGGGGGGTTCCCAGTCAAGTACAGCCTGTATTTTAGCAGGGTCCATTTCCACCTTCCCCCCAGAGATGCGATAACCCAAAAAGTCAATGCATGTCTTGTGGAATTCACATTTTGACAGCTTTGCAAACAGGTGGTGTTCATAAAGTCGCTTAAGGACCTGGCGCACCAATTTAATATGCGACGGGAGGTCCTGAGAGTACAGCAACACGTCATCAAGGTAAAGGACCACTCCTTTGAACAAGAACTCATGTAGGACCTCATTGATTAGGTTCATGAAGACCCCCGGAGCCCCTTGAAGCCCGAAGGGCATAACGAGGTACTCAAACTGCCCCAAAGGGGTATTAAATGCAGTCTTACTTTCATCCCCCTCCCGAATGCGCACACGGAAATATGCATCTCGGAGGTCAAGTTTCGAGAAGATTTTGCCCTTGGTGGCCTCAGCTACCAAGTCCTTGATTAGCGGGAGGGGGTAGGCATTGGACAAAGAAACAGCGTTCAGACCCCTATAATCAGTGCACAATCTAAGCCCCCCGTCTTTCTTCTTTCGGAAAAGTACAGGCGCGGCGAAAGGGGAGGAAGCCGGGCGAATGAAACCTCGGGCTAAGTTTTTATCAATAAAGTTCCGCAGTTCAACTTTCTCAGCCGGCCCCATCGCATAGATTTTACCTTTAGGTAATTTACAGTCAGGCAAAAGTTCAATAGCACAGTCAGTAGAGCGATGGGGGGGCAATTCGTTAGCTTCATCTTCGCCAAACACTTTCGCCAAGTCTCTATACTCTCGAGGCAAAGAAGCTAACTCTTCCGGCTGCAAAGCGCCGCAGGGGAACTGTGCGGTCGGCTGGTCCCCCCACGAGTCCAACCAGCAGTGATCTACACATTTAGCCGACACAAATTTGACAACCCCTTCTTCCCACAAGATGTAAGGGTCATGGGTAAACAACCAGGGACTCCCCAGTACTAAGTCAAACTGCGATTTAGGGGTAACAATGAAGGATCTGGATTCCCAATGATCGCCAGCCCCCAACCGCAAAGCCATAGTCTCGTGTGTACAAGGTTCCATGGGTGCCCCATCCATTTGGGTAAAAATGATGGGAGACTTCAAGGGGACTATCCCCGCTTCCAGTGCCAATAACACTCTAGGGCTGATGAGATCCCTCCCACACCCAGAATCAATCAACGCTCTCACCCTAACGTGGGTCCCCAGGAGCGGATTCATTAACGAGACAGTCACGAAAAACAGGGAAGGGGTTTCTCTCACCACCTTGGGCGCAGAGCTAGAATGGCCGTGTCGTTTTGCGCCTCTCACAACAGGCCGTTGTCGTTTTCCGCCGTTTCAGCCACCACCTCCTCTTCTGACTCGGCAGCAGACGGTTCGATTCCCTCCAGGCCTTGGGCCGCCTGCAGAGCTTTGGAGAAACGCGGTTTAGCCATCCCCTTCTTCCCCGTCAGCGGTGTCTTCGGGCTTGGAGTAGGCGGCTTGTCTTTTACCTGACGGCTGCCACAATCCACAGCGAAATGCCCCTTCTCCCCGCACTTGAGACAGAGCCCCATCTTCATACGTAGTTCTCGTGCCGATTCCGACAGGCGTTGAGTCTTGGGTCTGGAGGCACTGGCAGCGGCGGGTCTGTTGGTCGTAGCAGCCAAGTCGAGTTTGATGGTGGTGAGCCGATCCTCTGCATTTTCAGCTTCCTGGGTCCAGGCCATCAGGGAGACAGGATTGACAGTCTTCAGAACCGTTTCTCGGATGTCTGCGTTGAGTCCCAATCGATACATCTCAGCCAATATATGATCAGGGTAGTCTCGGAGCTTTGCTGCCTGCTTGTGGAATTCCAGTGTGTACTCGCGAACCGACTTCTTATTCTGGCGGTAGGTGCGGAGAAACGCTTTAGCTCTTTGGCTCGCGTTGACATCTTCAAACCTCGCCCGCAGCGCCCACATGAATGCTCGCAAATTCAAAAGTTCCGGACCGCGGTCATTGTGCAGTCCAACATACCATGTGGCGGCGTCTCCTTTTAGTCTTGCCGAGATGACATCAATAAGACCAGCTTCATTTCGGAACAGGTGTCGGCTCTCTTCTACGAATTTATGCACTCTCACCGTGAAGAAAGCGAGTTCATCTGGGTTGCCGTCAAAGGTAGCCTCCAGTAGATCTTTGGGTCTGGGCCATGGAGGCCGTACCAACGGTCCCAGCTGACCCGGAACTCCCCTGAGAGGGAGACCCGGACCAACCGGTGGCCCCGCTGGCATTGGCCTCATCGGTGGCGGCAGACCCGGCACCGGCGGACCCCCCGGCATCGGCTGTTGCACAGGCCCTTGCTGAGGCGGTCCCGCCGGCGGCTGGACAGGCACCTGCGGCGCGGGAACTCCCGGTACTTGCAGCGGAGGTCCCGTCGGCGGCTGAGCAGGCACCTGCGGTGCGGGAACTCCCGGTGCAGGGACAACTTGTTGCTGCGCGGCGTGTGCGTCAAGGAAATTAGCCATTCTAACGTCCATCATTCCCGGCAGAGCTTCCATTACATCCTGGAATGTCCTCAACAAGTCCCTCACCGAGTATTCCAGTTCTGCCAGTCGTTCCCCGGTGGTTTCCTCCGGGATGGGGTCCCGAGGTCGATAGTCCGGGGGTGGGTCATAGTCCTCTTCCGTTTGGAAGGCTCCGGTGCCCTCCTCATCCTCTGCGTGGCCTCGCGGCCCCGATGGCTCGAACATCTCGCGGCCCCGATGGTTCGAACATCCACTCCTCGAGGTCCTGCTTGGGGCTCCCCTTCTCCGAGGTAGACCCAGGTTCCGGGAACAATCCCTTGTCAAACAGACTCTCACGTAATCCGCTCCCCCGACGGGAGTACACCTCACGGGTGCCCTGGGTGTTGTACATAGTCCAATCATCCTGCCGTTGAGTCTTCCGCGGACCCCAGTGCGAAGGGGTCGGAGGCGGCCAAGACAGATGTGCAGGCAGGCGGGGAATCGTTCCCCCCACGGCACCCTCCACTGAGGCTGCAGTCGTGAACACCAAAGGAGCGGAGGTATGTGGGACCGATCCTGAGTCCCCCTCCGTGTTAAGTAGGTTTCCCTCAGCTCCGCTCATGATCTTGCCAGATTCGGAACGATAGGAGAAAGAGAGTTCTAACAATATGTTGGATCCCCAAGCATCGAGAATAAATCCACGTTTTCAAGAAAAGCAAAATTTATTTCAAAGCGTTGAAGATATACTCAAACACGTTCTTTGTTAGAACTGGGGATACACAGTTAGGTCAAGCATAATAAAGGAAATTCAAACAGATACATATCCAATGAATAGCATTCCCGCTGGCGGGCTAATGAAACGGTTGCGCGCCCAGTCCATGGGAACCAGGCAGAACATCAGACAAAACACAGGTGCAGTTCTCATGAGAAAAGCAATAGGCAAGCATTACAGCATCTTCTCCCCCACACAACCTCCAGCAGTTATCTTATGCATTCCAACGCAGGAGCAGGATGATAGAAAATAAGCCGGGTGCAACAGGGAAAGAATATGTACACAGAGGTCACAGAAAACAGAATGGCAGCTCGCTGACACAATTCTGTTGGTAGAGCTATTAATGTCAATTCCTTCTATTTTAGGGTTATCATGAATTAATTGGGCTAGTGGCTCAATCCCCACTGAGAAAGGCAGAAAAGTTGGCCATAGACCAACAATCAATACAATAGGAGGCAGAAAAATAACTGATAAAAGAACAGTAAGATTATAAAATATAATAACATCTAAGATTATGAATAGGAATCTAAAAAGTTTAAAATACAAATATGGTAAAACTAATATTAAGATCAGAAATTAAAATCTAGGCCTATCTGTAGTTCTTTATCTCTTTCCTAGCTCAGTAGGCCAACCAACCAAATTTGACAACCATCCTAGTCAGCTTTTGATTATCACCTGCCAGCATAATTGACAAAAGTATCCTTCTATTATAACCTGGGAAGGAGTTAGCAATAACTTAATCAAAACTTTCCTAATGTTATGATATATCCTACAATCGAAAATTACATGTTCCAATGTTTCATCAGTTCCCGTCCCACATTTACAATTTTTCCCCCGTGATCTAGTAACTCTGGCCTCCAATATAGCTGAAGGTAAAGCATTATATCTTAATAGAGTACAAATTCTTCTATGATTACAGATATCTAAGTATTTGATCTAAGGTCTCAAAGTTATCTTATTAAGTGTACTTACATCAAATACAGGGATCCTAATCCTGCTCACCTCCATCTGTTGTTCAACATCTAATATTCTTTTTTTTAGAACTGATCTAATCTGAGCATATCCCAAAGACAGTATAAACTGATTAGAAAAACCATAACAAGCCAGTTTATCCTCTATCTTTTTACGCCATAAAGGAACAAAGTTATCTTGCATCATAGTATGAGTAAGGCCAGTGGGTGAGAAAATCAGTTTTAATCAATAATAAAAAGCAGCAATCCACAATTTTGCCTCCACTGTAACCAGGCCAGCCTCTAAATGGATTGCAGCATTTGAAACACTCGTTGGGACTTGATAAGTATTTATTAATTTTCAGTTTGGTCTTGGGAGATTTATAAATAGCATTTATAGCATTCCTAAAATTTGGACCAAAATCCATTTCTAACAACATATGTTCCAGGAAGTTCCAGAAGAAAACCCAAGAGCCTTTATATTCCTTAAAAACACAAGTAGACCATATTTTAAAAGGATGGAGATGATGAGACCAGCTATAGATATCCAAAGGTAAGGGTCAATTGTTATATTCCAAGAAGCCTCAGTATCCCAAAGAAAAAATAAGGGCCATTATGAATATTCCATAACATGGTAAAAATAAAAATTAAAGATTGGTTAAAATAAAAATGAAAACCCAAAAAAAGAGATTATCCTTACTGTCATCTAGTCCCAAAAGAGTTTGCAAGTCCCAGGAAAGTGGCAACTGCCTCCAATTGCACAGCCAAATTATAATCTACTTATGGGAAGGTTAAAATAGCCTTCTTACTATAAAAATAGAAGTATGCGAAAAGCTTAAGAAACAACCCTTTTAAGAAAGAAGACTCTGCACCTTTAAATCCACAAGAAAATGAAAAGAAGAATCCAGCCTCTTCATACTTTACGTGAAGTTCCAAATCCCAATCAGGTATAGATCCATCAAAACACAGATTTCCCTTTAAAATCTAGCAAGCCTGGGTTGCACTTCCAAGCTGCAAAAACCAGGAGTGTTTGTGGGGAATTCTTCCACCCTCTCTTCCCCTTCACCCAGGATTTTTAAATTTTAAATGAACCTTCTTAATAGTCCGGAACCAGCAAACATCAAATAGTTCAGTATTGCTCAGTCTTCAGCTACTCACAGTGCCTGAAGATTAGATTTAAGTTAGGATTCTTTGTTTGGAGTACAGCTCCGGAAGCGGTCGATCGCACCTCAGCGCATGATGGCTGCCCACAAACACTCCCTCTTAGGTCTTTGCTTTGGGGTGATCTACTCACGTACCGCTGTACATGAGAGCACCTGGATCAAGCCCCCTTCCAAGAGCCTCCCTCCAGGAAAGCTCTATGGGAGTCCGGATGTCCAGATCTCCCACTGGGACCTAGAGGTTCAGAGGTTCCTCGGGAGCTCTCCCGGGAGTCTTCCGACAGTGGCAAGTCACAAACTGGAAGTGTAAGTGGATCTAATTTTGTTGGTGGACCTCTCTCTTTGGATATCTACAATTGGTTTTATAATTTTCATCTTTGTCTTCAATGTAGTCCACCTGTGCTCCAGAGGAATAAGGGAACTCTATGAAAACTAAACTGTATTGTTATTTTTCTGGATATTTTTATGTGGATCTAATCTTGATGGTGGATGTTAAAGAGTGAAACAGGAGAAGAAAACAATACTCTCAAGGAATTAAAGAATATCATTGAGAGCTTCTATAAAAAATTATATCAAAAAGGTACCGCTAATCAAGACCAGGTTAAAGAATTTTTAATGAAACAGTAAAAAAGAGTTTACAGAGGATCAAAGGAAAACTCTAAATGAACCAATTTCTTTTGTAGAAGTGGTGGAAGCAATTAAAAAGCAGAAGAAAAAGAAGACTCTGGGCCCAGATGGGCTACCAGCGGATTTTTATCAAATATTTGAAGATCAAATTGCACTACAATTAAAATATACGATACAGAAAATCAGTGAACAGAAAAAAACTCCAGAGTTCTGGAATCATGCATTGATCACCATAATACATAAACTTGATACAGATGAGAAGGAAATTAAGAATTATAAGCCAATTTCACTCTTGAATGTTGACTATAAAATATTTGAATCTATTTTGGCTAACAGATTGAAGAAAGTCCTCCTTCAAACAATACATCAAGATCAATCTGGATTTTTACCTAAAAGGTAGATGAGAAATAATTTTTGTGAGAACTATTTTGTGAGAACTATTTTGAATGCTCTAGAATATTTTGAAGCACATCCAGAAAAACAAATGGCACTGGTATTTCTTGATGCAGAGAAGGCCTTTGATAATCTTAATTGGGCCTTTATGCTAGAATAGCTATCAATTTGGCATTGTGGCCAATACTTCTCTACAATGGTGAGAGCAATTTATACAAAACAATATGCCAAGGTTATGGTTAATGGAGACGTTTCTCAAAATATTGAAATCCAAAAAGGAACAAGACAAGGCTGCCCATTATCCCCATTATTATTTATATTTGCTCTGGAAACATTGAGTGATATGATAAGAGAGAATACCCAGATTAAAGGACTTAAAACTAAAGAAGAAGAATATAAACTGCAAGCATTTGCAGACAATTTGGTATTTATCCTGGAAGAACCATGGACATCTAAGCTTGAAAGTATTACAGGATACAAAGGAAAGAGTACCAAACTGGCATCTTTATTACAAAGCAGCAGCTCTGACATGGATGAAAGAGTGAATTACATTGGAACATCCAAGATTGTTAAAGCTAGAAGGTCATGACTTGAAATTAGGCTGGCATGCCTTTGTATTGTATGCAAAAAGTAGTATACATAACTAAACAACACATGTTAAGAGTTGTATCGTTGAAGATATGGGAAGAGGTTAAAAACATTCTGTACACAAAGATACCCAAATGGGTTTCACCATTGGAGGTCTTGATAAATCCCACCTAAAGATCAGATATGGAGATATGAAGACCTTTTAGATAAGAAAGATAACCTAAAATCTCAAGAAACTCTCCAAAGACAGGGTATTCACCTGAACTCTTGGGAAAGGGTGCAACTTGACTCTAGATACATAAAATATAAACAAATGGGGTTTTATGATAAGCTTACAGAATTGGATAAAACTTTATTGTATCTAGATGAAAAATTTATAAAGTCATTTTATACTTTGTTATTAGATATGAAAATGCAAGATGAACGATTGAAAGCCTCAATGATTAGATGGGCACAAAACATAGGTCATGATATTAAGTTACACCAATGGAATTAAAGTATGGAAAATAAACATAAAATATACAAAAGCTATACCATATAAAGAAAATATATAAAAAATATTTTACAGATGGCATATGACACCAGAAAATATAGCAAAGTGGTATCCAAATATGTCAAATGTATGTTGGAAATGTAAACAAAATGTTGGTTCTTTTTTCATATGTGGTGGTATTGCCAGATAACAAGAAAGTATTGGATATGGATACATGAGATATTATAATAAATGCTAGAAACAACAGTACCATTTGTACCAGAATTATTATTAAACATTATACCTGAAAATTAAAAAAAACACCACAGATGCATATATGATTGTACATGTTATAATGAAAGCTAGGATTTTTTACGCAAAATACTGGAGAAAAGAAGAGGTTCCATCAAAAGAAGAAACACTCTATAAATTAATGGAAACAGCAGAAATGGACAAATTAACATTACAATTATAAGACAATAAAGAAGACGTCTTTGAGAGGAACTGCTCAAGATTTTACAAGTGGATTGTGGAATATCTCAAAAGATGTAAAACATAATTATTAATGTATAAGCTCTATGTGTTAAATGGTCAAAACGGTGTTGATTTAAAAAAGAAATGATTCTATGTAAAATTTAAACAGTAATAACAAGTACATGTTCCATATTTGTTGTATGTTTACTCTATGTTAGTTTTCTCTTGTAGTTATTCTCTTTCTTTTTCCTATTTAGAAAATTAATAAAAACTTTATTAAAAAGAAAGATATGGTCCAGGAAGTTAATTTAAATGCTATCAAACACTTTTCTGATGTCAAAAACCAATATTATAGTTTCTGAAATCAAGAGCCAATATTATAGCTTCTTGTTTTTGAAGTCAACAATGTGTAATCACATTTAGTTTTCATCTGATGTTTTCTATCAGATTTATTTCAGGAATAAAGTCCATCTGGTTGGGATTTATGTATATCAATATAATTTTATTTGATCTGTTAATGAGGATTTTTGTGAATAATTTAGCATAGAGGGGAAGGGAAAGGAGTTTGTAAGCCGCTCTGAGACACCTTTGGGTAGTGAAGGGCGGGGTATAAATCCAATCTCTTCTTCTTCTTCTTCATCCAACTTAAGAAATGAGATAGGTCTATAGGTTTCTGGAGATGTAGAATTCCCCCCCCCTTGATACGACTACAACGTGAGCTTCAGTCCAGGATTGTGGGAATTAGCCAGTCTTCATTATATTTATCATCAGTGAATAATGGTGACATTAGTGTTTTTTTGTAAGATTTATACCACTCATTGGGAAGCCCATCTGGGCCAGGAATTGAATTAATTTTAGAATGCTGTATAATTTCTTCTACATCTATGGCTGTAATAGGTTGAACTAAAAAATTGTGCTGTGGTTGTAATTTTGTGTTTTATGCTTCGAAAAGAATTGCTGAATTGCACTGTTTGGTGCTGTTTGGTTTATCAAGATTTATAAAAATCAAACATAATCTGAAGTATATGTTTAGTGTCATAATGCAACTCACCATAAATATCTCTTAGGACAGAAATATGTTTATTTAGATTTTTCTGCTTCACTCTCCAGGTTAGTAATTTTAAATTTCTAGTTGATTCCTGTCAAAAAATAATAATAATAACAGATTTATTTTGTATTTTAGAGGTATCTAATGTTTCTAATATTTTCCGAATTGCTAATAAACTTTTATATGTTATCACCTGTTTTTTGTGTGCTGTACTTCAAGTTCATGTATTTCTTCTGTCAATTGTTTAACTCGTTTGTCTTTATCGTTTTTTCAGTTGGGGTGAAAAAGAAATCAAGTGAACCCTGATTATTGCTTTTAGGGAATTCCCATAAAGTTTCTAGGAAAACCTCTCCTGTAATATTGATGTCTAAAAAGATTGAAGTTCTTTAGAAATACTGTTTTTTTTAATATCTGCTTTTAATAAAACAGATTTGTCCATAGCCCCCAAAAAGGTATGTCTCCTTTATCGGGGTTCTTTAAGGAACCAAAAACAGAGGCATGGTCCAACCATCTTTTAATACATATTTCTACTGACGTCACTGACTGGACTAAAGATGAAGAAGTTAATACACAGTCTATTCTGGAATAAGATAAAAATCTCCCTGAGTAATAGGTATAGTCCCGATCCTGTGGGTGTTTAAGCCTCCAGAGGTCACAGAAATGAAACTTCAAAAATAGGTCATAAAGAATAGTTTTAGATTGAACATGAGTTTTATATCATTTAGCTGATTTAGGAGGTTTTGATCTCTCCAATAGTTACTTATGATGTCAGCAAGTAAATAAAGTAGCACTGGAAATATACAGGACTAGGGTGGGGAAGACAGGATGTTGAGGTGGGTATGACAATCTGGTCTGCGGTTTGAGAAAGAAAAATGGAGAAAGACCCTGTGATTGGATCAGTGGTCATTTACAGTAAAAAGGGGAGAGGCAGAGATAGAACATCCCCCCCCCAAAGAAAGGGAGCATATAGGTATGGAAAGCCTTGCGAACGGGCCAGCTCACTTTTTACTTCATGCCTCTTAATGGCTAGTGCTGTACGATGGGACATCAGGATCGGCACTCTGTTGAGAGGAGGGCAAGGAGAAGGAATTAGAGCTAGACTGAAAGGTCTGAGGCAAACAGTGTGGTATAATAGCTGAAAAATCATAAGATATTGCAAAAGTCTGAAGCAATGTTTTTACTGTTTTATGTATCACAATCAGGGCTGCAAGCTTTAATCAATTTAGTTGTTATATTAATCACCTAGTGCATTGGTTATTTAGGGGCAGGATGTTAATTAGTTGATCCAAGACTGAACAGCTCTTCTTCTTCTTCTTCTTCTTCTTCTTCTTCTTCTTCTTCTTCTTCTTCTTCTTCTTCTTCTTCTTCTAACTTTTTCTTTCAATAATTTATTTTATTTATTTATTTATTTATTTATTTATTTATTATATTTGTATCCCGCCCATCCTGCAAGCGGGCTCAGGGCGGCTAACACTGCGGTACAGTGTACCTAAATAACATACAAAAACTTAAAATTCCATAAAATATCATAAACAATGCATTAAAACATACATTAACAATTTCTACTAAAGTGCATATCGTAGACATATTAGATGGCATGCTTCCAGATCTCATACTACTTTATTACGCCACTCATCATCCCTTGTGCCAGAAGCCTAGCGATATCCAGGACTAGATCTCAGGTCCCCGTCGTCACTAGGACCATTGGTGGAAACAGTGGTGGCAGCTCCTATTGGAAAGCCTGGTGGAAGAGCTCCGTCTTACAGGCCCTGCGGAACTGCACAAGGTCCCGCAGGGCCCTGATCTCCTCCGGGAGCTCATTCCACCAGTAGGGAGCCGCCACCGAAAAGGCTCTGGTCCTAGTGCTGGTGAGCTTTGCCTCCTTGGGGCCCTGAATGGTCAACCGGTGTTGGGCCCCAGACCGTAGTGCTCTCTGGGGTATATATGGGGAAAGGCAGTCCCTCAGGTAGGTCGGACCCTGGCCATATAGGGCTTTAAAGGTAAGCACCAGCACCTTGAAACGAATCCGGTATGCTATAGGCAGCCAGTGCAGTGACCTAAGCACTGGCTGGATGTGCTCCCACCGTGGAGAGCCCATCAACAGCCTAGCTGCGGTGTTCTGCACTAGCTGCAGCTTCCGGATTTGAGACAAGGGCAGCCCCATGTAGAGAGCGTTACAGTAGTCAAGTCTCGAGGTGACTGTCGCATGGATCACCATCGCCAGGTCACAGCGGTCAAGGAAGGGCACCAACTGCCGAACCAGCCGAAGATGGTAAAAGGCTGATTTGGCAGTGGCCGCTACCTGGGCCTCCATTGTCAGGGAGGCATCCAAGAGCACCCCCAGACTCCTAACCCCCGACGCTGGCACTAGGACCCCCCCGACTCAGGCACAGGACCTCCGTCTTCGCCGGATTTAGCTTCAACCTGCTCAGCTGAAGCCAACCAGCCACAGCCTGCAAAGCTGCAAAATAATGTTTACAAATCATTAGTAGCCCTTAAGGATAAATCTTGGTAGGGCTATACCAAATATTTTCACACAATTTTTTTTTCGGTGGCTCCAAAATTTTTTATAACATTTCACAAAATCAATGCACTATACTTTCCCCAATAGTAGAAGCTGTTGTTTTCTCTCTCTCCAGTGGTTTGGGTGTCATTTTTCACCCTGGCTGTTCTCCTTCCCCGAATGATCCTCACTTCCTTCAAGATTAAACCTTGTAAAATCATAGCCCAGTGCAGAGCAGATGGCTTGCATGCACAAATCCCAGGTTTAATTCCTGGTGTTTACATTTTAAGGATCTCAGGTAATAGGGGAAGGAGACAGATATTTGCTTGAGTCTTGGATAGATGCTTAGGCAATAGTGAGGTAGATGGACCAATAGTCCCAAAGCTTCACATGTTCAGTAGAATAGGTAAATTCAAGTCCAGTAGCACTTTAGAGATCAACAAGATTTTCAGCATATGAGCTTTTGAGAGTCAAAGGTCCTTTCGTCAGATACATGCTAGTGATCAGCTCTGGCTACATCATGAAACCAATGTAAAGAAAAGTCTAAACACTACAGAGTGTTGAGAACTGTAACATTTGTTACCTGAATTTTAAAAATGTGATGAGTGAATCTGATCACTCCAACCTTTATAGTCTATAAACCACAACCTCCCACTTCTCCAATTTTATTCTCTATAACCACAACCTCCCAGTTCTCCAAACTTGATCAGCTCCTTTACAGTCTATAAACCACAACCTCCTACTTCTCCACCTCTAGTGCTTGCTGCAATGTAAATAAGAAATTCCTTCGTTTCCATCATCTGACAGAAGCTTTGCATTTCTACCTATTGAACAGGTTTCCATGGATTTCTTTCCCATGGACTCTGTTGGGTCTGTAAAGTATCCTGTCCCATTCTTACTGGATCAGTCATTTCTCAGCTGCCTGATTCAAAATTCACATAATGTGCATCAGGACTCAGTACCTTCTTTGATTACTCTCATCAGATTGAATGTTGTGTCTTCCGTCATTTGTCTTATGGGGGAAGGAATAATTCTTACCCCTTACCCCAGAGAAGTATCACCGAGTTTTCAAAATGTGTGTTCAGTAACAACCAGAGAGGTTTATTCAGACTTTAAAAGTCTATCTTTGACTCTGACTAATATCAGTAGAAATGTTCCCTCTCTAACAATTTAAAGAGAAGTAAAATCAAGCTAGGAGAATTTGGTATAATTGTCATGGAATTATCCTGCTTCTTAAATCACTCACCTGTGCTGGAACATGTACAATCCACCTTTGCAAAGGCCAGAAGGCTATAGATGCTTGTTTTTCTAGGCTAACAGATTAGAGGCCCTTAAAGGTAATTGCTCAGATAGTTAAAAGAAGATGTGTTTCATAAGAAAAATGGCCAGATGTTGTCTTGAGCTTTGTGCACTGCTTAATTGAAGCAGTTAACTGAACATGACAAATCCTTGTATATACCCAAAGGAAGAGTGGGTGACTTTATTTAGTATTCTTAATCAAAATTAAGTGAATAATGACTGGTATAGATCAGATCATTTCTGAGCCTTTTGCTCTCTGGGGCATGGTCTATGTGGGAGTGATGTGCCGAGATAGCAGCAAGGTGGACCTTCATAGAGGAGTAGGCAAGACCAGAATCCTATAGGGAGAGTATATATGAGAAGATATCGGTCAGAGATGCTTGATGAGGATCAAAGGAGTGTTGTAAGGCATAGGCTGCAAACCTCAGCCACTTTTTTCGATATGTGTGGTGAGTGGAGGGTTTCCGGGCATTTAGCAGCACCTCTGAAACAGCAGGAGGGAAGGTCATTGAAGAATCCTCCACGCTGTGAGTTTGAAGAAAGCCGGATCATGGTGGAGGATCTTGCCTTGGTCCCGAGATAGGAGATTGGGCTCGGGAGGTAGATGGAGGAACTGACTGGGAACCATGACTGATGCAGCCACCATGGAGTGATTAGAATGCAGGAGGTGGTGTCCACCACAACCCTGTGCAGAACCCTTGAGATCAGAGGAAATGGAGGGAAGAAATAAAACTGGGAAGGAAGTCATCTCTGAGAGTTCGGAACAATGGTCAGCCTTGAGAGAAGAACAGAGGACATTGAGCCTTCTCTGATGTTGCAAAACCATCCACATTCGGGCATCCAAATTTACAAAAAACAGTCTTTAGGTAACTGGGGTGTAGAGACCATTCATTTTCCTGGGGAGCAGCGCAAGTCAGGAAATCTGCATCTATATTTTGGACACCCAGGATATGTATGGCCGATATCGAGATGGGAGTGTTGAAGACACCAATCCCAGGGAGGCATAGCAGCGTGGCAAAGATTAATGGAGGCGGTCCCACCTTGCTTATGTAAAAAACAGTGGCCACATTGTCTGAAGAGACTTGGACAACCTTGCCAGCCAAAATGGGGCGGAACAACATCAGGGCTTGCCAGAAATTCTAAAGTGGTGATGTGGAGAGTTGCCTCTCGAGGAGTCCAAGTTCCTCTTGTGGACAGAGTCCCACACTGGGCTCCCCAACCCCAGAGGGAGGCGTTCGTTGACAGGCAGATCTCCGGGGGTGGATGACGAAAGGGCATGGCCAACAGGAGATGCTGCAGGAGAAACCACCAAGTGAGCGTGGAAAGCATCTGGGGAGGAACACAGAGTACTGTGTCCAAGTGTTGTTGTTGAACATCAAAGCTTCAAAGGAACCAGAGCTGGAGGGGGCACATCCTAAGCCTGGCCTGATGGACAATGAAAACTGTTGAGGTGAAATATCCCAGAAGTCTTATGACGGAGCGGGCAGACTGTTGTGGCTGGTGAAAGAAAGTTGATACCAAAGACATAATGCTTCGGGCTCTGGACTCTGAGAGAAAGGCCATCTCATTAGTGGTACTGAGAAGAGCCCCTAGGAATTGTAATTCCTGAGTAGGCTGGAGAGCAGACTTTGACAGGTTTACACAAAGTCACAGGTCACGGAGCAGAGCAAGGGTGCAATGGTCATTCCATTCGAGTTGGGTTTTTGTTGGAGCCACAAGAAGCCAGTTGTCGATATAGGGATAAAGGATGGTCCCTAGTCGATGAAGTTCTGCAGCTACAACTGCCATCATCTTTGTGAATACACATGGAGCCGCACAGAGGCCGAGCGGAAGAACCCTGTACTGGTAATGATCGGGTCCAGTCGCAAAGCGGAGAAACCACCAATGTTGAGGGCAGATGATAATGTGAAAATAAGCGGCCTGAAGATCTATAGATGCCAGCGATCTTTTCTTCGGAAGGAGAGGGAGGATTGATTGGAGAGTGACCATTCAGAACTTTTTGCAGTGTACAAACCGGTTCAGATCTCGAAAATCCATGATAGCCCAAACACCACCGTCCTTCTTGGGAACGGCAAAATACTTGGAGTAGAAGCCTAGAGTTTGTTGCGCCTCCAGCACGACTTCAGTGGCCCCTTTCTCGAGCAGTGTATCAGCCTTGAGACAGAGAGATGGAGTTGGAGGTGTGATGATGAAGTGATGGAAGGTTGGGGGCAAAATGAATGCTGTGGCATATCCCACTCGTACGATGGTCAGGACTTAGTTGTCGGTGGTAATAGCTTCCCAATCTGGAAGGAAGGGGGAAAGACAGGTCCATATGGGAGGGGTAAAGGACGGAGGAGGTGGTAGGCGATCAAGATGGTCAAATGGACTGCTTGGGCTGTTGAGGTCTCCTAGGTGCAGAAGGCTTGGACTTCTGCTTGACCTGATGGGAGTCAGAAGGTCTATGTCTCTGATGCAAGGCGGTAGCAGAAGAAGGCTGGCATTTGGTGTAGTAAGGTTTCCACTGGCGGTACCAAGGGCGTTGCAGTGTCAAAGTGGATACTGCTAGATTCCTAGCCTTTTTCCTACTGTCATCCACAGTCTTCAAGGTCTCATCCGTAGTGGAATGAAAAATACCTTTGCCATCTATCTTAAACTTGACATCCGGCTGGAGTGATGTATTTCTCAGCCATGCATGTTGATGAAGAGCAATAGATGATGCCGACACTTCGGATAAAGTTTATTTGTTGTTTGAAAATGGTACAAATGGTACACCAGTTTGGTGTAGTGGTTAACTGTGCGGACTCTAATCTGGGAGAACCGGGTTTGATTCCCCACTCCTCCACTTGCACCTGCTGATGTGACCTTGGGTCAGTCACAAGCTCTGGCACAGCTGTTCCTGAAAAAGAGCAGTTTGTGTCGGAGCTCTCTCAGCCCCACCCACCTCACAGGGTGTCTGTTGTGGGGAGGGGAAGGGAAAGGAGTTTGTAAGCCGCTCTGAGACACCTTTGGGTAGTGAAGGGCGGGGTATAAATCCAATCTCCTCCTCCTCCTCCTCCTATTTCTGACAAAGCCGCAGAATGTGTAGTCCTGCCCTCCTCTGGTACGGTGTCGAGGAGTGGATGAATGGCAGTAGCAACATTAAAGGCATACGCAGATAGATAGGAAAGGTAGATATCGATCCTTATATTCATAGTCGCCACAGCACAGGTCTTTTTAGCTATATTATCGATCTTGTGGCCTTCACGAGCTGGGGGGACCAATTGTCTGGGCTGTAGGACTTTTATGAAATCTTATGAAATGGCAGCGAAGACTGCAAAAAGAGAATTCTATGCAGCCTCCATTGTATCCACTAGTTCTCGCCCAGCACAATTACTTAGGGTAATTAGATCATTAACCTCTCTCACCGGGAGTGCCCAAAATGTTAGTAATTTGGTCATTAGCTGCGAGACGTTTGTGAGCTTTTTTTTGTGGAAAAAAAGTTTTGTCACTCCACTACAACTTGCCTGCCAACATAGATAGAGTGTGTGAACTGGAGGCTCCTTGGCCATCTCTGGATCCATTATTGGACAACGTCAGCTGACTCTCTCAGGCTGATGTTGACAGGATTCTGGATGTTGTCAGACCTTCCACTTGCCTCTTAGACCCATCTCCATCATGGCTGATGAAAGCCAGCGGTGATGGGATATGAGGCCCTGATAGAAGCAGATCTTTATATTGGACTTTTACACATGAATAAAGTTGATATTAAAAGGACTGCTTGAAACGCTGACCAGAGACTCTGAGTTATAAGGGGTCAAAGTAAGGCTAATGGAGACAGAAAAACAGCTGAAGTATTAACCAGCTAAGGCAAACATCACTCAGGAAAGAGGCTCCTAGTTATCTGCATGTTAAGCTTCAAGAAGCAAGCAAAACAATGGGTATCTGGGACGTGCTCAGACATGATGTCTCCGTGATAGTAAGTTTGACCCTGAAGAGGAACCCCTCCGGAAGATTTATCACACGTAGCATCTGTTGTTTACTCGACCCGCTGACACTATAGATGACCTCTGCTGACACTGCTCCACGTGATCCGGCTTTAATCTAAGCACCACCTTACTAGTTAGTCAATATTAATATTAAATTGACACGATGGCCAATCACTGACTTGTTGGGAAGGGCTCTATGATAATGAGGATAAGCCGTTCCCCTCCCTCCAGGAGAAAAGTTTAAAACAGAGAACACGGAACTATTAGCTAGCCTTTTTCTCTTACTGAAACTTTCTTGCATTAGTTCTAGTCTGCAGCTAGGGCTAAGTTTCTCGTGTCTCCAGCAGGTCTAGAGTCACGTGTCTCTCCTCTTTCTTTCACTCATTTTCATTCCTTTGCCACTGCCCTTTTGCTGGAAGCTTTAGGAGCAGAACGGAGCATCTGAGGTAAATATATTCTTCAAGAAACAACGTTATTTCCTGATTGTGCTGTAACAAATCTATCTGACTTTCTTAGTTCTTGAATGTGTGTATGGTTTTATTATTATCCCCTGTTTGATTGATAAATATTCAGTAAAAGGATTGTTATTTTACTTTAAGTGTCGTCTCTTGATTAAAGCGTCATCGGCACAGCGGCACCCTTTGTATACATTGACTGTAACCCAACTATTAATAAGCCAATTTATCTCTCATAAAGAGTGATTGGGCTAACAGCCCTCAGTAGACATTATAAATCTGTTCCTGAGTTTGGGGGTCTATCCAGGGAGACTAAAAGAAGCTGTGGTAACACTGCTCTTAAAGAAACAACTTTGGATCCTATGGATCCAGTCAATTACCTCCCAGTATTGAATCTCTCATTTTTCTGTAAGGTAATTAAGAGAGTGGTGGCTGAGCAGCCCCAGACATTCATGGAAGACATATGGGCCCTAGACCGGTTTCTGCCCTGTCCATGGGATGGAGATGGCACTGGTTGCCCTCACAGATGATCTTCATTATTATTTGACCTGAAAGCAGCATTCGAATCCATCTAAGACGGAGGCCTTGTGGCTGGTTGGGGGGGGGGATTCAGAGTTAGGGTGCCAACTCCCAGCTCTTGTACCTTTAACACCAGTTCCAACTGTCAGGAGCTTGAGTGTGCTCCTGGATGCCCCCTTAACAATGGAGACCCAGATTGCAAAAGTTGCCAGACTGGTATTCCTCGAGCTACACCAGATCCAGCAACTGGCTCCCTTTCCTGTCTCACCCCGACCTAGCCACAGTGATCCATGCAATGGTCACCTCCAGATTAGAATACTGTAGCTCACTCTATGAAGGGCTACCCTTGAGACCGACCCAGAAATCACAGCTGGTTCAGAATGTGGCGGCATATGTTCTCACAGGAACTCCATTGGTAGCACATATCCAACCTGTGCTCCGCCAGCTGCACTGGCTCCAGGTTGAATACCAGATCAGGTTCAAGGTTTTGGTATTAACCTTTAAGGCCCTAAATGGTCTGGGACCAACATACCTACAGGACTGCCTCTCCTGGTATACCCCCCCCCAAAAAAAGAGCATTATGCTCAAGAGAGAAGAATCTGCTGGTGATCCCTGGCCCAGGGCTTTCTTGGCCCAGGCACTGACCCGGTGTAACTCTCTGCTGAATGACATCCATGCCCTGTGGGACCTAACACAGTTTCACAGGGCTTGTGAGACAGAGATGTTCCACCAGGCTTATGGTTGAGGACAACAATTTTTTTTAGTTAGCCTGACTCCTCCTTTCTTCACCCCCATCAAAATAGGATAGTGAATTGTGTGTTTGGAATTCGTAATTGCAATTACTAGCCGTATTGATAAGATTATTTTCACCCTAATTCAATTTTAAATTGTTACATAATTTTAGAAATGTTGTTGTAAATCAAATGTAATAATAAATAAATAGATAAATCGAAGCTGAAGCTCAACTACTCTGGCCCCCAAATGAGAAGGGAGCACTCCCTGGAGAAGACACTGATGCTGGGAAAGACTGAAGGTCACAGAAGAAGGAGACAGAAAAGGATGAGATGGCTAGACAGTGTTACTGATGCAACGAACATGAAGTTGAGCACACTCCAGGGGACGGCGGAGGAGAGGAGGGCCAGGCGGGATGTGGTCGATGGGGTCACGATGAGTTGGACTCAATTGTGCGACTGAACAACAACAACAGTATGGATAAATAGAGGAGGAAAGTCCTTGGAGGAGAGTCGCAATAATCAAGGCTAGAGGTATGCGTGATGAAATTCCCAAGCTGAAGATATACATGAAAATAGCTGGTTTAGGTTGCTGATTTCCCAGAACAGTAATACAAATCTGGGATTGTTGGTATAATGAAACCTTCCTCCCCATCTGTTTACCAACAATGCAGCATATGCTCATGTTTTCCTTTGATTTCATTGATTTCTAGGCAACGGCATCTCCCCCTTCTAATCAGATCCTTGCAAGGGTCCTAGCTAACCACTTTAAGAGACAAAGAGGGCCGCCATTCTCTTTAGCTCCTTCCTTTGTGGGAGTGGAACCCTGGTTTCTATGAAAGTACAATGTCTGGGGGAGCCCTGCTCAGGGGCTCGTAGAATTGTACCCCTTGGTCCAATTCACTTGAAACTTAGGTGATTTTTAGTGGACAGGCAGCACCGACTTCAGGGCCATAGCTAGGCAGGGGCAGGAGGGGTGACACCCCTCCTGATTCTGCTATGCCCCCCACCCCAATCTCCCCTGGAACTCAGGGAGTGGGGTACCAGTGACGGGAGGCAGTAGAGTGAGTGGCAGAGACTGGGCGAGAGGTGACTTGAGGCAGCCTCCCTGGGCACAGTGTCAGCGAAAGTAATCCGGCCTGGGCTGCCCGGCTGTCGCATAGAGGCTGGCCTGTGAAACTCGCGGCTGTTTTTTGCTGGCAGCCGAGCTGCTCTGCAGCTTCTTTGGGGAAGAGGTAATGCCGACCGGATCAAGGGCCCTTTCCCCACCTGCCTGCCTCCCTTGGCAGTGTTGGGCATCTATCCTGCAGATGGGTGGGTAGAGAGCTCCTTGGAGCCAGGGCTTTTCTCACCTCTCCCTGGTTCCTTGATATGCCAACTCCTTGATATGCCAACTCCTATTGTGGAACTCCTGTTGTGGAACTCCAAAAACAATGTCCGTGAAAAAAATAATGAAGAGTCAATAAAGATAAGTTGAAAAAAACATTTACTGAAGTATTTCTGTAGTTCTATAGTTGTGAAGTTGTGAAGTCAACATGGAATGTTTCCAGCAAGAATTGATAAGTAGTATTTGATAAGAATTGGGATTGCTACACGCTCAGATATAGTAAATATTGTGAAATGAATGTTCACATTGCACAGTATTGGTTAGCATGTGAGACATATCCGTGGCTAGATTTAATGTTCTTCCTTCAGCTATCTTATCTGGCAGATTCCAAGGGATTCCCTATCCTAGCAGGTGCTGTTCTTCTATGGAGGACTGTGTTGAAACTGTCGCCCATGCCCTCCTCCAGTGCCCTCTCTATTTGGCATCCCGTCGGGATCTTCTATATCCCATATTAGGCCAATTTTTAGAGACCCCTGATGATTTTAAGCTCCTTTTCTTGCTCGATAATCGAGATACAGAAATAACTGAAATAGTAACAAAGTTTCTCTGCAGTGCCATGGTCCTATGGCCTGATAAGTGATACTATGAATTAGGTTTTATTATGATGTTACTCTCTGATGTTTCTCAAGAGACATGTGAGGTGGTCTGGTGTTTCCATCTCTTTAAGGACCTGCCATAGTTTGTTGTGAGCCACACAGTCAAAGGCTTTAGCATAGTCAATGAAGCAGAAGTAGATGTTTTTCTGGTACTCTCTTGCTTTCTCCATAATCCAGCGAATGTTGGCAATTTGATCTCTAGTTCCTCTACCTCTTCGAAACCCAGCTTGTACTTCTGGCAGTTCTCTATCCACGTACTGTTGAAGCCTAGCTTGTAGGATCTTACTCTGTAATTTTAATTTTACTCTGCATGATTTTGTATTTAGATTACTGTATCTTTATTTATATGCCAATAAAAGGCTTTGGGTTGGTTGGTTAGCATGTGAGTGATGACAGAAGGATATTCCTTACAGAACTACAGAGATACTTCAGTAAATGTTTTTGCAATTTATCTTTATTGACTCTTCATTATTTTTATCACAAATGTTGTTTTTGGAGTTCCACCTCTTCCCGTGATCTCTCATTTTGGCTTCAACTCCTATTGTGAGGCTGGCAGAGGAGGATGGGTCTCTAGCTTGGCATCCCTTACTGACTGGGCATTGCAGACAGAGGGATGACTTGCATTCTTGGGCATCTGTGAAACTTATTGGGGGTGCAAGGTCTGGGGCGCATGCATGCACACAAGAGCACACCCCACCAAACCCCCTGATGAGGAGCTCGGAGATGTGTGCTCTTGGAAGCAGCTGGATGGGCAGGTTGCACTTCCTCCAGCAGGTGCGCCTCATCCTCCCCGGTCACTGCCCACTTAAGCGCTGTCTCTGCCTCCCCCCCAACTCCACAAATGCCCCCTTGGCAACCCTCGATGCACCCCCCAGAAAAACTTTCTAGCTACAGGCCTGACCCACTTCCTGGAGATGTTGGTGTCATCTAATTGAAAAAAATAACCACTCCAGTCTTGGTCCCAAAACAGTCCCCCATGGATAATAAAAGCATAACTGCCACTTCTGCTTGTTCATTCTTTCCCCCTCCTTTGTGGGGTGCCAGTCAGTCATTGTAAAAGTAGGAAAATGAAATTAATGCAGATGAGGGGTTTTTTTTAAAAAAAATGCTGGTGGTGCTTCCCCCCCCCCCTGAATCAGTGGAGGGAACTGCACTTGCACTGAGAGTCATCTTGGGGTCTGTAAAATCAAACCACTTTGTCCAATTTCTTGAAACTGGGGTTGGGGTCTTTAGATCAGAGGGAGGACTATATTCTGTGCAAATTTGGTTCCATTATCTTTATAAACAGGTACCCCAGACCCTCCAATAGATTCCCCACTGAAAGTAATGGTCCCAAAGCATTGGAAACCAAAATAAAACACATGGATTTGAATCACAAACCAGCAATGTAGTACATGAACATAAGCAATTATGGATCCCCCCAGCCTCAGATACGAAAGTATAATGTGTTTCTTTTCTTTTCTTGGTGCTCTGTATGTGTGCTCTAACAAGGCAGGGGGACACCAGGCTTTATTTAGGGCATGGCCACTTCTGTGGAAAATCCAGAAGAGATATCTTTAGGAGTCACTGAAAACTCTGTGGTAAAACTCTGCATGAGATCAAGGTACCATTTCAGTCAGCAGTTGATCTGTAGTGTTCATTCAGTAGATGGACTCTGAGATCTAACACAAGAAGCTGGTCAAATGAAATTCAGAGTAAACTGCCCCCAAACTTTCCCTCCCTGAACACCACCTGCTCTTTCCTTGTAAACAGAAGTTGCAAGCTAAACTACCCTCTTGATAGATGGTATTCTTTTAACATCATTTCATGTCGGAGCCCTGCTTTTTAACAAAATAGCCCTTGAGAATAAAATACAGTTCACTGAAGGGTCAACCAAATAGGACTTTGATGTGCAATTAACAATAAACTATATCTCATTACCTAGTGATAATGCACTGCAGCTTCTACCAGAGGTTTTATTAATCAAAGGGCCTTGGGGGCCTTATTTTATTACATTTCATGCTGAAGTTATTCTATTATGAAAGGATGACACTTCTGTCCACATTTGTTCGGCCTGATGGAATGTAACAGAAGGATCTTATTTCACGCCAAAGCCACAATGCGCCCCCCCCCAATTACTAGCTAAATCAGCAGAATAAAAGCTGTTAAAACTACCAATTAGGTTGTTTTTTTAATATACTGGGCAATGATTGCCATTCAATCCCACAGTTAGGCTGTGTGATTGGCAAGGCACTATAGAACCATTATGACCCTCAGCATGTCTTGCATCTCTCAATTCATGTTCTTTTATGTGCCAACTACTTTCCAAAGGCAGATTACATAAATCATATTTACCGTCAGTCAAGAACAGCTAATATCAGGAGAGACAAACGATTGATAACTGATATAATACACCAACCATGGAAAGCAGCTGTTTTTGTGAGCTGTTCTGGGTGGGTGATAACAGCAACAAAACAACAGTACAGGTACTGAGATGAGCAGAACTATGGAGATTTGAAGCATACACACATGCCCACACACACACAATTTCACCCTGCAGAACAACCTGCTCTTGAAAGAAGACAATTCTTAAGAAACCCTGATGGTTTCCTTTGTTTTCACTGAAACCTTGAACATTAGTGTTCTCACCTACCAATCAATGTCTACCCCAGATACCAGTTTTGATGCACGTTTATTTCAGTCATTTAACTACTATTACATCTTGCAGCTATTTGCTGAAGATGTGGCAGGGGGCAAGTACCAAGATGTCAAAGAACATGTGGAATGTGTGACCAGATTCTTTGGCTTCTAGTGGGAACCATGGATATTTGAGTGTATCCCCACACACACCCATGTATAATTACACGAAGGAATTTTTTACAAGGCATACTATGAACTCCCACCTTCTCCCAGAGTCTTCTGCCTGGAGATGCTTGTCCCTAGTTATATCGACCTGCTACATTAAGCCTACTTTATCTTAAATGGGTGGTATGGATATATGTTTTGACTATGGATGGGTGAACCTATCAATTTTTATTAGGGTCGCAACACATTTTGCCACAGTGTTTCCAACAGCTGAATTTACTATGTTTGAAGATGTTCGTCAGATGTGAGCTAATCACTCAGCCTGTTTGGTCCATGCCAAACAGCTGCAAATGCCTGCCAAACAGGTCAGCAGTATGTTTTTGCAAAACTGCACATGCACAAAGGTGCTGCCGAGAGCAGCAGGCATTCGCGCCTCTGGGGACTACCAAGATGAACATCAGCGGGTCGGGCTTTATTGAAGTGCAGTGTTTGTTTATGACTGAATTATGTGACCCATGACTGATGTCATTGTCTATTTAAACAACTGGCAGCAGATTGGAGCAGTTAAGCAACAAAGCTGGGGTGTAGCAGAACCTCAGTTGGGCTCTGTGAGAATGCACATGCACAAAAACCAAGGTACTCTGTACTGCCTGGTTAGGAGCAGCAGCCATGAAGAGGTCAATAAACAGGAATACCAGGTCCCCCCGGCCACTGGTGGGAGATGGGGGGGGCAGGGTTGCCAGATCCAGGTTGGGAAACTCCTGGAGATTTGGGGATGGAGCCTGGGGAGGACAAGGGCATCAGTGGGGTACAATGCCATAGAGTATACCATCCAAAGCAGCCATGTTCTCCATAAGAACATAAGAGACACCAGTGTTGTATCAGGCCAAAGGCCCATCCAGTCCAACACTCCGTCACACAGTGGCCAAAAATACCAGGTGCCATCAGAAGGTCCACCAGTGGGGCCAGGACATTAGAAGCCCTCCCACTGTTGACCCCCCCCCCCAAGCACCAAGAAGACAGAGCATCACTTGCCCCAGAGTCCCTATCTATACTTTGTGGCTAATAGCCACTGATGGACCTCTGCTCCAGGGGAACCAATCTCTGTAGTCTAGAGATGAGCCGTAATTCCAGGGGATCCCCAGGTCCCACCTGGAGGCTGGCATTCATAATGAACAGTCAAACCGATCACAGAAAAATCAGCCTATTCGTGACTGGTGGACCTAAGCAAAATGAGCAAGTGTTTGAGCATCCCTAACGGTCAGTTCTTTTTGACATCTTTAATGCTCGAGGAACCCAAATTCTTTTTTTTTTCTTATTATTAAAACAAAAACCCAAGTTCTGCTGCCCCTAGGGTCCCGTAGGAAGATGGAAAGGCGGGATAAAAAGCTTAAATTAATAAATAAGTGCATGCTTACAGCTTATTTCAATTCGGATGAAGTCACTCATTCCAAGGTTTTCTAAGATGACCCCAGACGTAGCATTGGTTTTGAAGAAAAGTGAAATGTCAGTATTGAACTCCATATGGAAGGTGGGGAAGTGAAGATAGGAGGCCTCAATGTTGAAGGAAGCTGTGTTCCAGAACTGTCCTGCAAATAGCAACAGCCTTCTCTATAGTTAATCAGAATCAGGGAGTCAACAAAAAATGGGGGGGGGGGAATCAATCGCCCACTTCTAACAAATCACAAAAAAGGATAGTCCATGAAAGGCAAAACAACAACACCAAAAGTGAGAAACACCCACAAAAGCAAAGTCCATAGATTTGATTGGGTATATACAGTGTGGTTTAGTAGTTAAAAGTGTTGGGATAAGAACAGGAAGACCCAAGGTGAAATCTGACTTCGCAGTGATGCTCAGTGGGTGACCGTGGGGCTCTCCTTTCCTATCAGCCTAACAACTGCATAGGATTGTTCTGAGGATTTTGCGAGGAGAACATACACCACCCTGAGCTCGTCGGATGAAGGGCAGAATAAACAATAAGGTGGGGAAAGTTCAATTTTCTATCAAGTATACTAAAAAGGCTTCCACAAAATAGTGCCCAATACATTTTGTGCAATGCACTGGGCATTGACAACATTATGAAGTCTATTTTCAGTATAAGAAAACTTTTTGATATTATAGTATATAAATATACATTCTTGCGCAACCTGCATGAAAGGATAGAGAGAAGAGCTGATACTCACTATCTCCATAACAACGCAAAGGACCAATTTTCAGTGCCGCTTCAGAATTAGGTCTGTTTGTGTCAGTGACAACTATCTGGTTCACAGGTAAGTGGTCTTTGAAGGAAAGGAAGCCGGTATCATTGGTCCTGGATATATATATATATACACACACACACAAAAGGTATATAAATAAAAACCTGTAATCCCCAGCAATTTTTGCAACAAAATACATATTTGTAATATTATTACTTTGATTGCTAAAAAGGATTCAAACTGTTTGTAGATAAAAATGCATGTACTAGCTAATTGCCAAAAGGATTAAACCTACTGAAACCATATTAAACATCAGGGTTCTAACTCCTACTCATTGCTATATCAGTTGAAATCTCTCTCTGTCTCTCTTTCTCTTGTCTTAATTCCATAAATGCCAATGCCCTGATGAAGCAGAGCAAAAATGGGGCATGCTGTAGAAAATGTCCTGTTTTTAGCTCCTTTGAGATGAAATTTCAGGATCATTAACAAAAATCACTGCAGCTGATCCTAATTTCTATTTATATAGGGACAGTGGTAATCTCGTTTTACCCATTGTGGCCTCTCAGAAGCCCATAGGAATGCAAAGAGATCCTGAGGGAAATGCTTGCAACAAGCACGGATGGGAATAGGATTGAAAACAGGTGGGATTTTGCATGTCCACTCCCACTATATGACATCATTTGTGCGGTTTTCCCGATTAACCAGGGGCCAGTTACAGGCTTTTGTTAACAGAAGAAAAGAACTGGACAGCTCTGGCTTGACTTGTCAGCAGAGGTCATTTTGCAGAAAAAGAGGTGCAGGAGCTCATTAGCATAACTCATTAGCATAACTCATTTGCATCACCGGAAGTGTGTCAGAAGGCAACACCCACCACTCAGGCTCCACTGGACTGTTTTGGATTGCTAGCTATTGGGGGAGGGGGGACATGCAGATCTGTCCTCGCAGAGGAGGGAGAGCTTGTACCTGAATAAAGGTGCCACTGGACTGTTTTGGACCGGGGGGGGGGCTTACCTGGCTGCTTCTTGGTCTAACTGAGGGCTGCTGGGAACAGGGGGTGGGGCTTGTTGCATGTGCCCACCCCCTGGGCTCTTTACTGCCAGAGCTCTGCTCCTGTGTAAATTACAGCAGGCAATGACCCCTGCTTGTCAGGAACAGGTTGCAATTTGTTATGGACCAAGTTATTGAGTATGTTGTCACTAAATTGGGTGCACAGTCTTGAAGACATGAAAGCTTCAAACCATTATGCTTTATATGGAATTAACTCAGCATCTTTAACCACCCTGAAACATAAACATTGCAGCCAACAAAACCTGCACACCAAAAGTTTTAACATGCTCGACAAGCTGAAACTCAGTTGATTTTCAAAGGTAGTCAAATTGCTGAGTCCAGTCTGGGAACACCATAGTTTAGGATCTTTCTGTGCATTCAAAGCATGCCCCAAGGACTCTAGCACATAATTCCAAAAATCCTGGTCCATGGCAATAGTGTGCTACTCTATGAATGATGGATAAGCCTTGCTGTAATGGGACATATGTGTGCTACTTTGGGGAAAGAACAAAATTTCCCTCCAGGCTAAACTGGTGCAGAGATCCTGGAGGTTTATTGCCTTCCTCTAGCCATAGAACAGGGGTGAGTGGAGGAGAGGTAACTGTGAATTTCCTGCATTGTGCAGAGGGTTGATGACCCTTGAGGGTCATCCAGCTCTATGTTTCTATGTAAATGTAGGTAATAAGGATAAACACAAACCGCATGGACACGAACCATGAACAAAACCAGTTTACTCTCTGATGAACTGTTTTGGTTTGTGGGCGCAGCAAGCCTCGTTTAAGGAGACCACAGTCCCTTTAAAGGGGTTTTTCAGAAAGCTGCAAAAACAGTGGAGAAGTGAGAGCACTCACAGCTGCTCAGCTATTTTGGGCTTTCTTGTGCAGTCCTTTTAAATATTTTTAAATATTTTTCATTAGACTTGTATCCCACCCTCCCCGCAAGCAGGCTCAGGGTGGGTTCCATCGATATCAGTACAATTTACAGTAACAAAACCAATTTAAGACAAAAATTAAAACAGTCCAAAAGTCATAAAATACCGTGTACGATCTAATCAACTATCCGAGCAATTAAAATGGAACTGTAGCGTGGGTTCCCAGATGGCTGTTCGAATCTGGGACAGTGATGGGAGGCCAACCAGAGGGGGGGGGGCATCCACTGTCTCAGCTAAAAGTTCGGTGGAAGAGCTCCATCCTGCAAGCCCAGCAGAATTGTAATAAGTCCTGCAGGGCCCTGATCTCATATGGGAGCTCATTCCACCAGGTAGGGGGCAGGGCTGAAACGGCCCTGGCCCTAGTCGAGGCAAGTCAGATATCCCTGAGGCCGGGGACTACCAAAAGGTGTTGATTTGTGGATCGCAGGGCTCTACATGGCTCATATGGGGAGAGGCAGTCCCAAAGGTATGCTGGCCCCTGGCCATATAGGGCTTTAAAGGTAAGCACCAGCACCTTGAAACTGATTCGATATTCAATAGGCAGCCCATGCAGTTCATGCAGCGCTGGGTGGATGTGAGTCCACACAGGCGTCACCATCAACACCTGTGCTGCCACGTTTTGTAGCTGCAACGTCCAGAGCAGAGTCAAGGGCAGCCCAATGTAGAGAGAGTTACAATAATCCAATCTGGAAGTGAGTATTGCATGGGTCACTGTAGCCAGGTCCAGGGGGGCGAAATATGAGGACAACCAGGGGTCATTTCCTGCAGGAGTGCACAAGAGCAGAGCTCCCGCAGTAAAGAGCCCAGGGGGCGGGCACATGCAACAAGCCCCACCCCCTGCTCCCAGCAGCCCCAGGTCACGAGAAGTAAGAAGCCTCCTTCCTTCTTTCTTTCCTTCCTTCCTTCTCTCCCTCTTTCTTTCCCCCCTTCCCTCCTCGTTTCCTTCTCTTTTCCCCCTCCTTCCTTCCTGCACAGATCTGTGCATCCCCCCCCCCAGCTAGCGATCCAAAACAGTCCAGTGGCACCTTTAAGGCCAAGGTTTCTTCAGGTACAAGCTCTCCCTCCTCTGCTATGGCAGCTCTGCACGCCCCTTCCTCCCATAGCTAGCAATCCAAAAGAGTCCAGTGGAGCCTGAGTGGTGGGTGTTGCCTTCTGACACACTTCCGGTGATGTCAGGGGGTGTGGCATATGCAAATAAGTCATGCTAATGAGTTATGCTAATGAGCTCCTGAACCTCTTTTTGTACGAAATGACCCCTGAGGCCAACTGTCTGCTCTGCCTCAGATGGAAAAAGGCAGACCTGGCAGTGGTCCAGGAACACCCCCAGACTCTTCACCCTCGACACTGGCACCAGTGGAGCCCCATTGAAGGTTGGAACCCTGATTCCCACTCCCAGTCCCTCGCAATTCAGATGCAAGACCTCCGTCTCCGATGGATTTAGCTTCAGTTGGCTCTGTTGCAACCATCCAACCACACCTTGTAACGCCCCGTCCAGATCTCCTGTGGCAGCATCTGGGTGGCTGTCCATCAGTAGATAGAGCTTGGTGTCATCCGCATACTGGTGACAACCCAACACATAACTCCAGATAATCGGGGTGAGGGGATCCATATAGATGTTAAACAGCTTAGGGGAGAGAATTGCTTCCTGCGACACACCACATTCCAGTGGGTGCCATTGAGATAACTTCCCCCCAAGCACCACTCTCTGCCCCAGACCCTGGAGAAAGGAGGTCAGCCACTGCAAGGCAAGCCCCCGTATCCCCGTGTCAGCAAGGCGGTGGGTTAGCACATCATGGTCAACCATATGGAACATTGCTGACAGATCAAGAAGTATCAGCAATGCTGATCTGCCTCAATTCAGATGTCTCCAGACATCATCCACCAAGGTGACCAGCATTGTCTCCATCCCATGGGTAGGGTGAAAGCCGGACTGGAAGGGATCCAGGACTTTAGCATAATCCAAGAAAACGTGAAGCTGCATTGCCATTGCTGTCTTCACTACCTTACCCAAGAGAGATTGAAGAAGAAGAGACTGGATTTATACCCTGCCCTTCACTACCCAAGGGAGTCTCAGAGTTGCTTACAAACTCCTTTCCCTCCCCCTCCCCACAACAGGCACCCTGTGAGGTAGGTGGGGCTGAGAGAGCTCAGACAGAAACTGCTCTTTTTTAAGGACAGCGATGTCAGCTAGCTGCCATGCTTTCATCGTTTACCTTCAACCCCAACTCTTGTGCACGCGCGCATGCTTGCTTTGCTTTGCTGCCGTGGGTAACTTAAGAGAGGCTCGCTTTCATCCGTGAGAACTAGCTTAGCCAGACAGCGCTAACAGCGCAACCTTGACGAGAAGGGAGGGCTTGAGTTCCACTATCGGTGTGAATATTTCTGCTCTCAGGGGGTGGGGAGAGTCTCCCATTCATGATGTAATGTCCCGCCGGGAGAATTCCCACGCGAGTGCTTGAAGTTCATTTGCTTAGCTAGTTGAAGCATCAGAGTATATGTAGCGAGTCCCTTGCACTAATCGTTATTCCTAACAATGTACCTGTAAGCAGTGACAACAGACCAGTATTCCAATAAAGCATAACTATTCCTGAAGAGTGTGTTTGGACCTGCTTGCTGTTGATCCTGACAAGCTCTTATCAGAACTACAGCTTGCCCAAGGTCATCCAGCCAGGTGCAAGTGGAGGAGTGGGGAATCAAACCCGGTTCTCCCAGATTACAGTCCGTGCACTTAACCACTACACCAAACTGGTGTAGTGGTTAAGGTAAGGAATGGTAAGTTACACACTGGGCGGTAGTTATTAAGAACCATAGGGTCCAAAGAACACATTTAAGGAGAGGGTAAACCAGCACCTTCCTTCAATCCCCCTGGGAAGGTACCCGTTGAAAGGGAAAAGTTAAAAGTCTCCCTCTGGGGGGTCCATGCCTCATCACTGTTGGCTTTGACAAACCATGATGGGCAGGTATCCAGGGGCCACATGGTAGACTTCACAGCTGCCAGGGTCTTGTCAACTTCATCCTGAAGGTGGCCAATGGACTTCCCGTTCTCTTATTGTATCAAATGTAGTTGGAAATAAATAAAGTTTGAAATGTTAAAAAAAATGTGGTTGGAAGGTTGCAGTGGAGCAACAGGACTTTGTCTGCAAAATAGCTTGCAAATGCCTCACAGCCAATTGCCACTTCTCTAGCATTTGGCATGCTCTGAGGCAAAGTAGTTTAAAGGGACTGCACAAGAAATCTGGAAAATGGGGAGTGACCTGTTCAGGGCTGATGCTGGTCACTGCCTCAACAGGGGAAGCCACTGTCCATTGCCTGGCAACCCAAGAAAGCCCAGGTGCTCATTCACCCTCTCCCCAGTCACCTGAGGATGCCCCCCGACAACCGGACCTCCCAGCAGGAACTCACCCAGAAGGTCGGTGGAGAAGGAGAGGCCAGTGGGGGAGAATGGGCAGCCAGCTGAGACAATCAGTGGCAAGGTGGGGCAGACAGCCTTGGTGATCTGTGCAGAGGCAGCAAAGATATGGCCGTGGGCTGCAGCAGCAGTACAATAGTCAGGTGTACACCACCTCAGGTGCCCAGGGCAGGGACACCAGCAAGGAAGGAGGCTGTTCCAGCCTAGGGACCATATGGGCTGGGTCCAGCAGGAAGCAGGCTAGCTATGGGGCCCAACCCACTTGGTCACCTGGGCTGGAGCAGCCTCCTTCCCTGCCGGCATCGGGGAAAAGCTGGGTGAGCACCTGGGCTCTCCTGGACCATCGAGCAATGGACGGGGTTTCACCCTGTTGAAGCCATGCCCACCCTCGACCCCGGACAGGCTGCTCCCCATTTTGCAGCTTCCTTGTGCAGTCCCTTTTAACTTTAAAGGGGCAGCACAAGAAAACCGCAAAAACACCTGAGCATGAGGGAGTGCTCCCAGCCACTCATCTGTTTTGGTGGCTTTCTGCTCTGGCCACAAGTCAGCACAAGCCCCACAAACTGCCTTTAAAAGTTCATGGAAGTTCCTGACAGTAGACCCATCATGAACTTCAGTTCATGAACTATGTACCATTTGGTTCATGCCCATCCCTGGTAGGTAACCCATCCCTAGTAGGTAATTCATATACCTACACTGCAGACTCTGGAACTGGATAGGGGGATGAAATATACTTCAGTGAAGAAATATAAAAAAACTAGTAAACTACTGGAGATGGGGTCCATTCTAGTGTCTGCTACATCAATTCTGCAATCCTATGTACAGTAACTATGCACAGTGTAAAACAACTGTAATCAATGGACTTATATGGAAATAACTCCACATGGGGCTGCACTGGGGAAAAAATGTTGTATTTGTGGTGCACTATGGAGGATACCATAGTCCATGATTTAAAAACAAAAACAAAAAAACCATCTTTGCGCATCTAGCTATATCATTCATCAGCGGTTATTCCATAAAGTCTATAGCTCTGTAGACAAAACACTTGTGAATTATGTATCACAGTTTTCTAAATACTAGAAATACAATGTCCCCTCAACAGACGGCTACCTTGAGTTAACATATGTAAAGAACTATGTGGAAGTGAGAAATACATGTGAATTAATTGCACCATAAGCTGTTTGTTTGGAAAGGCTATTTGAGAAGACCTTATACCACTTAATATTATCCCATGCCATCTGATAATATGAATTAATTCAGCATGTTTTTCATCTTGCGTTAAGTAGCTGGATTTACAAAGTATAAAATTGCATATGAAACCCTGCTGAAGGGAATAGGGGCACAGGTGGTGCGCTCTTTAATCCTTCCTGTCATAGGAATATGACATGAGCAGATGATAATGGAGGTGAACCACTGGCTGCGTTGGTGGTGCTGGCAGGAGTGATTTGGATTCTGGGACCACAGGCTAGGTTTCCTCGATGAAAGTCTACTAGCACGCGATGGACTTGGCCTGTCAAGGTCAGGAGAAAATGTGTTTGGCAGAAACTGGGGAAGATTCATCAAGAGGGCATTAAACTGACACCATAAGGGGAAGGAGACAACCAACACTGGGATTTAAATGAAGGAGAGCAAACAACGGAGGCCCACCTGGGAGGGCTGGGTCTAATGGAGCCAAAGGTACGGGGCTTCAGGTATCTATGTGCCCAAAGCTTGGGCAATAAAATGGAAGAGCTTGGACTTCTGAGTCAGAGGGATATGATTTAGTGGGCATTATAGAGACTTAGTAGGATGATTCCCATGACTGAACTGTAGTAGTGGATGGATATGAGTTGTTCAAGAAAAACCAAAAGAGTCAAAGAGGATGTGAAGTGGCGTTGTTTATGAAGAGAGGGTTTGTTTGTCCGGAAATACTGGAGGAGGAGGGTGACAGCCCAGTAGAAAGTATCTGGGTGAGGATAACGGAAGGACGGACAAACAGTATTGTGGTTGGAGTCTGCTACAGACCTCCTGACCAGGATGAGGTGGATGCTGCCCTCCTTGAACAGCTTAACAAGGGTATCCAACCAACATGACCTGGTAGTTATGGGTGGCTTCAACTTCCCTGAAGTGTGCTGGGAAACAGACTCTGCAAAATGTCCCCAGCCACGCAACTTCCTGACTTGTCTGGCCAACAACTTCCTTCATCAAATGATGGAGGAAGCTACAAGAGGCTTGGCCATACTCAACATTGACCAACAGGCAAGAGATGGTAGATGGGGTGAAAGTGAGACCTTAGGGGGAAGTGACCATGTGGTACTAGAATTCCTTTTGCTGTGGGGGACCAAGGAAATTTGTAGCAACACGCGTATGTTAGATTTCAGTGGGGCAGATTTTAATAAACTCAGGGGCATGATGAGAAGCATTCCATGGGTGAGACTGCTGGAAGGGAAAGGAGCAAGTGAAGGGTTGGCTCTCTTAAAACAAAAGTTCTTGCATGCTCAAGCCATTGCTGTTCCAGCAAGAAGGAAACATGGTAGGGGATCCAAGAAGCCAATGTGGATGAACAGAGAACTATGTTATGTGCTAAGGAAGAAAAAGGAAATGTTGAAGAAATGGAGGCAAGGACATACCTCTAAATAAGAGTATCTGTGGGTTGCTATGCACTGTAGGTCAGCCATCAGACAGACCGAAGCTCACAGTTAGCTAAAGTTGGCCAGGGAGGCTTGCTACAACAAGAAAATCTTCTTCAGTTGTGTGAGGAGCAAATGCAATATTTTCACTGTTGGGTGAAAATGGAGAAATTCTGACAGAGAGAAAGCAGAAAGGTTTAATGCCTAATTTGCCTCAGTTTTTTTTTCCTCTGAAGAAGAGAACAGGCTCTTCTAGAGATGGTAGTAGGCAAGTCACAGCATCTGGGCTGCTGGTTGACATGGACAGACAGGTAGTTGAGAAGCACTCAGATGCATTGACTGAGTACAAATCTCCCGGGCCAAATCGTATGCACCCACAAGTGCTGAAAGAACTTTCTAGAGAGCTTGCAGAGCTCTTGTCGATCATCTTCCAGACCTCTTGGAGGACAGGAGACATGCCAGTAGACTGGAGGAGGGCAGATGTTATCCCAATTTTCAACAAAGGGAGTAGGGATGACCCTGGAAAGTACAGGCCAGTCAGTCTGACTTCTGTCCCAGGGAAGATACTGGAGCAGATTTGAAAGGGATCAATCTGCGAGCATCTAAAGGACAACTTGGTGATCCGGGAAAGCCAGCACAGATTTTTCCCCAACAGGTCCTGCCAGACCAACTTCATTTCCATTTTTGATCAAGTGATGAGCTTACTAGATCGAGGGAATGCTGTTGATGTTGTTTACCTGGATTTCAGTAAAGCTTTTGACAGGGTTCCCCATGATGTTCTGATGGATAAACTAGAGAGCTGTGCCCTGGACTCTAGGACAGTTAGGTGGATAGAGAGCTGGTTGGAGAACCGCACTCAGAGAGTAGTTGTCAATGGAATTCCATCTGAATGGAGGAAGGTGTCTAGTGGGATGTTACATGGCTCAGTTCTGGGCCAGGTACTTTTCAATATTTTTATAAGTGATCTGGATGAGGGTGTGGAGGGGCTACTCATTAAATTTGCAGATGACATCAAATTGACAGGAGCAGCAAACACAGAAAATAGAGATAGAATTCAACGAGATCTGAACACACCGTAAAAGTGAGCAGATGTTAAAGATGCAATTTAACAAGGATAAGTGCCGAGTTCTACATCTGAGTTAAATATTAGTAGTCTGTACGATGCAGTGACAAAAACAGCTAATGCAGTTTAGGGCTTTATCAACAGGCATAACATCCAGATCTCAAGATGTCATAGTCCCACTGTACACTGCATTGTTCAGGCTGTATCTGGAGTATTGTGTGCAGTTCTGGAGACCTCATTTCAAAAAGGATGTGGACAGAATGGAACTTGTGCAGAGGAGAGTGACAAGGATGATCAGGGGCCTGGAGTACAGGCTCTATGAGGAAAGGCTGAGAGACTTGGGGATATTTAGTCTGGAGAAGAGGAGGTTAGGGAGGGCATGATAGTTCTCTTTAAATATTTGAAGGGCTGTCACTTAGAGGAGGGCAGGGAGTTGTTCCTGTTGGCAGCAGAGGATAGGACTTGCAATAGTGGACTTACATTAAGGGCAGAAAGGTACAGGCTGGATATTAAGCAGCGGCTGGACAAACACTTGTCAGGGATGCTCTAGGCTGATCCTGCATTGAGCAGGGGGTTGGACTAGATGGCCTCTAGGGATCCTTCCAACTCCGTGATTCTATGATTCTATGGCATTTCAAAACCTGCTCAAGGGTTGATAGATCTGGAAATCCACAACAAAACAAAATTTTATAGTACACAGAAGTTTCCCCTGGATTTAATAGGACTACAGACCTAGCACCTCAAGGATGTGTAATGAAACAGGTAAGAAAGAAGAGGATTGATGAGGGAATATTGTTTTAGAAATTAGGATGCAGGTTTCTATTTTATGATTTTTTTAATAGATCTTTGACATCTGGGTTTCATAATTTCAGATTCGGATGTCAGAATATTGATCACATGCCTACCTGTACTCTATGCAAAAAAAAAAAAAAACCACTCATGGGATATATGGAAATGACATAAAAAATAATTAGATGTGCAAATTTGCCACAGTTGCCCAGCTTATGGCATATTTCAGACATGGCCATTGGTCCTGAAAAAAGTGTCTGCCTTTGTACTGAACACCTGCATAGCATTATGTGATCCAGCAAAGGTTGCTTTACCTTTAAGCAACAAGGAAGAAGCTGGAAGCCTGCCTTCTGGAACCATTTTTCATCCTTCTGTGTAGTAATAAATGGATACTCAGAAAAAGCTCATTTTCTTGTATTCCAGGACCCCACAGTACTATAAAATGGTCATGTCTCCGGGTAAAACTATTCACAGCCGCCCGCCCCCCCAACAGATGGTAGGGCAGTGGTATCATTAAATATAATTTCATTCCTTATGGTACCCAATTGGTATATCTTCCCCTTTTACATTAATGAAATCTCTAGTGGGTAGGAAAACTCAGAGGCATAGATATTTAATGAAATTTGTGACAGACACAGTATACTTGGGAGAAAGTGTGCCATCAGCAGATGTCTGCGGTTATGTAAATGAACAGCATGGGAAACAGGCCAATTAAATAAACTCCAGATACTGAAAATTTAATACCTGTGCAGGGTAGATTATTAATAATGCAATGGAGTGGCTTAATTAGTTTATTCCACATACAATGTAGCCAGGCAAGTTCAAGCTCAATCAGAGTTAAGAGTGAGCAATGAGCTGTAGATAATAAGTTAGGAAATAACCTACGATATCCTTACCTGGATTTTAGCCCTCTCTAAAACAGAGTGCAATACTATAATTTTAAAAAATCTACCTGAGTCTAGGGACAGGATGCAGTCATATACCTGTTTATCAGAGTTAGCTACATTGGACCCTTATTGTTGAAACTACTGGACAGAATTAGATAATTGGTCTACGTTGCTATTGTTTTCTGGTCTAATTGGCATAGGTCTCCAGGGTCTACCTGAGATCTGAGAGACTGAACAGGAGACCTTCAGTACTCAAAGTATGCAGTCTTGCACTGAGCCACATACCCTCCCTGCAAGGTAAGTACCGACAGGAGCAGTCGGCTAAGTAGAGACCCTATTCAAGATGGAAAGGGGAACCACAGACCAAGCACCTCACACAAACTTTGGCATTCATTTGCACTTTGCTGTCAATCTGGAACACTACACAGTACTGCCCTTATGTCTCTGTGCAAGCAGCAGAAGGGCATCAGGTGGGGACAGATGGTGTCATGGGTATGGATGAGGATGAGCTGACAGAGCCTGCAGAAACCACAGCTGGCCCCTCTGAAGCAGCAGAGGAGGAGAGCTGGCAAGTGCCTGTAACAGCAGTCTTCACACCTGGCCAAGATAAGAAGGAAGAACTGCAAGCTGAAAGTCCTTCTGACTCACCCCCACGTGTGACTTGTTTAAGGGAGTGACTGTGGCAAAACTTAGCAAGCAGGCAAAGAGAGGTCAGGCTACAGGGGAGACACTCAGCCAGCCCAGAGTTCTAACAGGAGCCTGGCCAATCATGCAGCTGGCTAATTGGTAGCAGCATTTAACTCCACACTCTGGGCAGTACTCTTCGTGGAAGCAACAAGTCAGCTTCATACTGCTGGCATCCACTCTGGCTTGGCTCTTGAACCTAGACCTTCAGACCCCCTGGCTTTGGACTTGGCTCTGTGTTCCTGGCTCTTGACCCTGGCTTGGTTTTGGACTATGTTTCTGGTTAGTGATTTGGTCTTGGCTCTGTGTTTCTGGCTCCTGACCCCAGCTTGGTTTTGGACTATGTTTCTGGTTAATGATTTGGTCTTGGCTCTGTGTTCCTGGCTCCTGACCCTGGCTTGGCTTTGGACTATGTTTCTGATTAGTGATTTGGTTTTGGCTTTTTGGACTTTGCACTATCTTCTCGGCTCCTGACCTTGGCCTGTTCTGGACTCCCTTTGACTAGCACCCCAGCCCGTGGCAGATGGAACATAAAGGCTGCTGAGGCTAATGGGAGCAGAGTGTAGTAGTGAGCCCTCTGTATGCATGAAGGAGATTAAGCATGAAGGTCACTGATCAAAATGATGGGGGGGTGATGACCAATCAGCATGAGGAGGCCATGCCCCATGATGATGTTTAACAGGGCAAAACTTCAGCTGGACTCAGGAGTCAAACTGGATTGCCTCATGATTCTTCTCAAAAGGCAGGATATATTTTTTAAACTCAGCATTTATTTATTTATTGACCCCTTGAAGAGGATTTTTTATTGCATTTTTAAATGTACTACAAACTACAACGGAAATGGGAGAGGGGAACTACAATTAAGGAGAAAGAAAAGGTAACCACTACTAACTAAAACCCCAAGAGTAGGTGCCAACTTGTTCAGCTATCTGGGATACATTTCAGTTAATTTAGTCTGAGGATCTGATTAATGGAAGTTTGAGGCCTACCATCTGCTTGTATGACCCTTGACCTTCCTAGCTATTTACATTTGCTGGTGGGGAGGCCTGGATGACTGAGGCCAAGAGGCAGTTAATGCCTCCTTGAGAGAGGGGGCGGTAACTCCATCTAGGCTTGCCAGTTCCCAGTGGGGTTTCTCCCGGTTTTTGGGGCTTCTGCCCTGAAACCCTGCCCCCAAACAGCAACATTTCTGTGTGACGTCCTGGATGCAATGACATCACCAGGAAGTGAGATCATCATGTTGGGGGCATTGTGCGGTTACGCTCTGGTTTGAGGGCAAAACTCTATGGTTTAAACCCAGTTTTACCATAGAGGTTTGCCCCCAAACCAGAGGGTTACCACGTGACATCCCCAACCTGATGATGTCTCATCCAGGAGATGTCATCACATCAGGGATGTCCCAGAACACCCCCCACCCCCCCACCACCAGCACAACGAGGGGACCCGGCAATCCTGGCCCAATCACTGAAAAAGGCTGTGGTGAGTTCACTTCTAAGGAAGCCTACCCTGGACCCAGGAGATCTCAATAAATTATCAACTGCTCTCCAATGTTCCATTCTTGAACAAGGTGGTAGCTGGACAACTTCCCGAGATAAAGTGGCCTCCATAGTTTACAACTGGCCCTGAAATTTTAAGACCCAGTGTTAATGTAGTGGTTAGAGTGCCATACTAGAATCTGGGACAACTGGCTTCAAATCTCTTCCACGGAAGCTTGCTGGGCAATCTTGGACACATTACACACTCTTAACCTAACCTACCTAAAAGGGTTGTTGTGAGAATAAAATGGAGAAGAGGATAAGCCTCTTTGGGTCTCCACTGGGAAGGAAATTGGGGTATAAATGAAGTAAATACATAAAATAATTTGGTGGATCCAAATGAACAAATAAACCAACAAAGGCCGTGGTCACATGGGCTGGAAAATGCAGGGGGGGAGGCATGGCTATTTGCGATGCTGCAATTAGCCACGTGACAATGTGATCAGACGCGTCGGCAGGAACCCACGATTCCAGCCCTCGGCGTGCACGCTGCAACAAAGACAGCTGGAGGGAAAAGCCGCGCTGCCACAATCACACCAAGGGAGTCCAGAGGCAGCCCGTGGCAAACCGTTTGCTACTACCTTTGAGGAGGTTTTTTTTTATTGCACCTTTTCGGCGGCATGCCACGGGTTGGCCACGGGTGCGCTCCACTTGCCAGGTGTTGTGGTGTGATCACACCCGGAAAATCTGCCATCCAATCGTGGCTCTCCCGTGGCAAATTTGCTGTGTGAACGGGGCCAAAAAAAATCAAAATTTGACTCTATCCTTTTTTACTGCAACTAAATTTATACAAAAAGTTCCTAATTTCACATTCTGTAATTCAGCTATTGCTTTTCACTACCATTAGTCATTCATCTTCTGATGCAAAATTTAGACTAGAATAATTTCCTGTAGTTACCATTCTTCTTTATCTGCATCACAGTTACAAAAATATCTCAGATCCAGACAGTTTTCCTCCAATCCACAGGCACATTGCTGGACTCCTGGAGGAGATCCTCCCCAGTAAGGATGTTTTTCACTGGTACGACCAACCCACCAAACAAATGGCATTCCGTCTGTGGAAACAAGAAGAGAAACAGCTGTCATAAGAAATCTGAATTAAATAGGCATCAAGAAACAATAAACTGTAGGAAGCCGAGCCTTCTTCTTGCAGTTGGGAAGGAAGTTCAGTCTACATCCAATGCATAACAAACACTGGAAATGTGAAAGTCAGAATTTTGATTTCAACATTTTAAATATGAATACTCAACTATATCTGATTTTGTAAGTCCGGCTCCTAAGAATATGCTAATATCTGGACACAAGGCAATGGATGATGAAGAAGATTGGATTTATACCCCATCCTTAAACACTGGAAATGTGAAAGTCAGAATTTTGATTTCAACATTTTAAATATGAATACTCAACTATATCTGATTTTGTAAGTCCGGCTCCTAAGAATATGCTAATATCTGGACACAAGGCAATGGATGATGAAGAAGATTGGATTTATACCCCATCCTTCACTACCCAAAGGTTCTCTCAGATTAGAGTCCGCACACTTAACCACTACACCAAACTGGCTCAATCTATTGACAATGTACTTACCTGGTATGTTTCTGTTCAAATTCAAATTCAAATACCTTTTATTGGCATAGAATATTAAAACATTTCCCAATAATACAATCCAAGAGAAATTATAAAATAGATAGTCGTGGGTATGTCAGGCCTAACTCAAGTTGTCACAAGTTAGATTTGACCATACAAAAGATGCCTGAATCATAAAATAAACTGGCATTCCAAACTTTTAAACTTAAGTTTTTAAACTTATAAATTAAGAATCATTAATATGATCAGGGTTACTCTTCCGTTTTATAAAACAATGGAGAAACTTAGCGGTCAGTTCAATGATCTCCAGATCTCGTGAAGCAAGGAGAAATTGTATCTTGATTCTATCTGATTGGCCTGCTACCATCCTAAGGGGGGCTTCTATACACTCCACTCGAATGTCATTTAACAATTTACAGTGTAAGAGTACGTGCTCAACAGTTTCTATTTCACTTCTGTTACAACCACAGAACCTGATTGAATAAGGAATTTGCTTATATCTCCCCTCAAGAATAGCAGAGGGGAGAACATTAAGACGGGCCAACAGATAAGCTCTACACATTTGCGGTGAAGTCAGACAGAAAAAGTAATATGGTAGAGTACCAGAAAGGGGATAAGCCCACCTTACTGAGGAGCACCTTCCGGAGGCAAGGGCTCTGAGCTCTTGCAACTCTATATCAATAAGTCTCTGTTTAAGCAAAGTAAAGACCTCAAGCTCTGACCGGATGACAAGGTCACTCAGGTTAAAACCAATAGAAGTGATTTTCTTTTCAATAGCCATAAGCCACGCAGAGGATTGAGATTCTTCCAGCATATAGGTGATAAGGCTATTGTGGTTACATCTAAAATGCAGACGTAGCCAAAATCTGAAAGTAATAATCCAGGCCTTGGTCTCTAACCGTCTCAAATTAAGCTCCAGACAAATGGCAGCATAAGATACGCACGAAGGCAACCCCAGAATCTTCCTCAGGAATTTGGATTGTAGTTGTTCAACTGCTTTATTAAAAGCAGTAATCCAGATAGGAATACCATATAGTAGCTTCGCGCTAATTTGATGTGCAAACACTTTTATAGCTGCTGGCACATACTGATTACCCTTAGTGTAATAAAACCGCAAAATTGCGAGCACACAGCAGTTCGCAGTTTTAATTGCCTCTGTTCTGTGTGTTACCCACCTGGAGTTATGATGAAAGGTGACCCCCAGATATTTAAAGCTTTTAACCTGCTCAATTATTTTACCCCTTATGCTCCAGTTCATAGGTTTCCAGAATCCCCCAAAGGCCATAACTTTAGATTTTTCAAAATTCACTGAAAGTCCATTATGGTCACAATAATCCAGGAAACACTCCAACAATTTTTTCATCCCTACTTCAGAGCGGGAGAGAATGACGGCATCATCAGCGTATAGAAGCAGGGGAATTGGTCGTCCACTTAAACATGGGCAGTGACTATAGCCCTCAGACTTTTCCAAACAAGCAGCCAGATCATTAAGGAACAAATTAAAGAGAAGCGGGGCTAAAATACATCCCTGTTTGACCCCAATATTAGTAATGATTTTTGGGGTTAGAGTACCCTTACTAGAGCCTCTAATTTGACAGGTTGTACCAGTATAAAGTTTCCTAATCAAGAATAGCAATCTTAAATCCATCCCCAGCTTCATTAGTTTCTTCCATAGCAGCTCCCTAGACACAGAGTCAAAAGCACCCTTCAAATCAAGGAAGGTAGCAATTAACTTGCTTCCTTTCCCTTTGTGGTATTTATTTACTAGGTGACTTAATTTCATGCCAGTCCTTATTAGTAATTGAGGAATTCACAAGTCTGTTCCTGCCAAATGCCTCCGATATCACAGCCCAAAATTTCCTTGAGTAGCGTGCAGAAGAGGTTCCCAACTCCTCTGCCGGGCCAGTTTTTGCTTTTCTCTATATAGATTTTGCAAGGATGCCCTCGACTCAAAGTATTCTGGAGGCAAACTTCCTAAGCAAAACTTTCTGTATGTCTGATATATGGAACGGACTTCGGCCTTTGCTTCATAGCACTCTCTATCAAACCATGTCCCTAACCGACGCGATTTGTTATGCCCAGATTGATGGTAATGGGATGATATCGATTCTACCAGTTGAGTTATAGTATAGTCATATGCCTGAATCAGGTCTGAGGTCCTATTTGGTTCCCTAGATAGATGTATGAACTCTTCCAGGCGTCGAGGCACCAAGACCTCAGCAGCCTTTCGGGCCACTTTCTCAGACCAACAAATCTTAGGAGTACTATAGGACACTTCTCTTGGTTCATCCCTCAGGACCTCGTGTTCTACAACAGTGAAGGTTAAATTAAAAACCAGAGCTAATGGGAAGTGATCGCTCTCCGGCCGGCCAATCACCGAGAATGCTCTCACCTCCTCCCAAAGTGATGGTGAGATCATTATATAGTCAATCACACTGCTTCCCCGTGCCGAGGCGAATGTATAATCCCCAGGCGAATCAAAGGGAGGCAGACCATTCAAGATGACTAGATTAAATCTCAATATGAGGTGGGCAAGCAGAGTACCCGCCTCATTAATATGTGGGTCTCCTTGGGTTTTATTGTGGTTTAATAAAGTTTTATTTAAAAAGTGCACCAATATCAAAGTGATGATACATGAGAATCATGTGCTTAAACACAGAAGTCATACTCAGATAGTGGAATGCAATCTGGTAAAGACATGTACTTTATCTTATCCGTAGAGTAGTTCAGAGAACATACAGGTTTAAGTGCAAATTTCTAACCAAACTAGGCAATACTGCAATGACTGTATCACATATTTTTGGAATTATTGGAATTATTGATGTAAACATTCCATAGTTTTCCTTATTTACACTGGTGATTGCCAGTAGAGAGGAAGAGAAAAGGAAAATGGTTGTAGGGCTTAATTTTAATTAAATACTTAAATACTTAATGAGGCTTAGTTGTAGTACTTGGGCTTAGCTTTGGACTGTGAGGAGAAAACTAACGCATTGCCATCGGCATCGTCTCCTGAAAAAAAGACAATCTTTTACTCTTATAAAAGTGGGACTGTTATCTGACTGTTACTTTTCTAAGCTGGAAAAGAGAACTGTTCAGGCTACCTGAATACTTTCAGGACACATGAATAATAGACAAATTGCAGCAGTTATAGTGGCTGTATCCTTTCAGTCCCTGAAAATCTGAATGAACAGGCACTACCTACAAGTAAAATCTTGGGAAATTTAGGTGTCTTAAAACACCAGCAACTTAGAGGAACCAAACTACTATCTTTTACCATCGCAAACACATCCATTTACAACTGGGACCCTCAAAGCTGTGAGACGGTCTCCACCCATGTGTGCCTGAATAGCAGCTCTGACCATCAGTCCAGGGACTGTAAATTGTTCCTTCACTTAGGAGTCATTTCTGCCCAGGTTTTCTTAGTAGTCCCTCTAGGTTTGCCAGGTCTGACTAGGGAAATATATAGGAACTTTGGGGATCGATCACTTTTGTGATGTCATTTCCTGTCATGTCACTTCCAGGTCAAAGGTCAAGTGATGTCACTTCCCAAGCGCCACCCCTTCCAATAATGTCACTTCCAGCACACTGCACCAAAACCCCGTCCCTTCCTGTAATGTCACTTTCAGGGCACTCCCCAAACCCACGTCTTCTCTGAAGTCACTTCCTTCTTTCAAAATTCCAATTTAAGTCCTGTCATATATCACTTCCCATTCAAGTTGCCAGCTCCAGGTTGGGAAATTCCTGGAGACTTGGGAATGGGGGCCTGGGGAGGACGGGGACCTCAGTGGGACTTTCAGATTCAGCTCCCTTCTATGTAGGTTTTATACATATTTAATGGTGTCACTGATGTCAAAGCTGTCAAAATAAATAAAAAGCTGCTCAGTATTTGCTGCCCCATTAGCTTGTCATCATTTCTTCCCGTTGTGTTTGTGTATGCCAGTGGTGTGTGTTTCAAGAGGGCTTCCTGTCAGATTTATAACTTTAAAAAAGACAGATGTTGTACAGAACAGCTCTATCAACACAACTTCAAGCAATCTTCAGCATAGGGAAGATGTACCCAGTATTCCAAATGAGGCTGCACCATCAATTTATACAGGGGCATTATGATACTGGCTGATTTGTTTTCCATTCCCTTCCTAATGATCCCCAGCATAGCATGGCATTTGCCTTTTTTATTGCAATTGCACACTGAGTTGACATCTTCAGTGAGTTATCTACCAGGACTCCAAGTGGGTGCTGATCTTATCAATTTACAAGGAGGAATCACTTTTAAAAAGGCTCTGCTCAGAAGACCAAAGCTGCTACGAAATAGTAGAAGAGGCAGTCTCTCGTGAAGGGCCTTGTACATGGTAACCAGTACCTTGAATGGACCCAGCAACTGATGGAGTGACTGCAGGACAGGTTACTCTAGCATGAACACACATGAATTTGCCTTATACTGAATCAGACCCTTGGTCTGTCAAGATCAGTACTGTGAAGTCAGACTGGTAGCAGCTCTCTAGGGTCTCACGTTGAGGTCTTTCACATCACCTACTACTACCTGGTCCTTTAAACTGGGGATACCAGGGATTGAACCTGGTACCCTCTGCATGCCAAGTAGAAGTTTTTCCACTGAGCCACAGTCCCTCCACAGGTGTGACATGTATTCCCTGCTTTGCACCTGCTAGCAATTGGGCTTTAGGTTTTTGTACCACCTGAAGTATTCACACCAATTAGTCTCAGCTGGTCAGCTTTTCCTCTGTAGTGTTTGAGTTTTTATTATGGTGACTTAACCACAAGGATAGAAATTGCCACAGCAAAATACAGAGCCCTGAAGAATCTTTGAATATTGTAAAAAGTATCCCCCAAAATAACAGCCAGTAACATCTGGGGTGGGGATGAGGTGGCACACTCCCCAACAGCTTCAATCTCTGAACAGCAAGTTCTTTTACTTAGCCTTCCTCCCCCATCCCCAATAAAGCACACGGTTGTCGCGCAGAGTCGCGCAGTGTGCGTCACCGGGTCAGCCTTCAGCCAAAGATCCAAATTGCACCCTGCTAAGATCCCACTGCAGTAAACCACACTCACACAGTTAACTATGTATGTGGTTAACTATGTACAGTGATTTATTTCCATATATACAGCTCTTTCCGTCAAAGTGCTCCACCATACGCTCATACAAATAGAAGGAATACAATGTACAGACTCCATACACTTAAATACACTGACCAGCCAATCAGCTTACTGCTGAGTCACAGTGAGATAGCTCAGCTTAGCTCCAGTCAGAACCGGTTTGTGCTGGTTCTCCAGAATGTCAGACACCTGTCAATTAGATTGGCATGAACACACTGAAGACTTATGACATTCAACAACGGTAAGCTGCCCAGATATATTTAGGGCTTCTATACAAATAATACAGTACCTCTACAGGTAATAGTACCTATACAAAGCTCATACCTGGAATAAAACTTTGTTGGTCTTAAAGCATAAATTTACTTTACACAGTTCACAGCATAAACTCATTTTAATGCCTGTAGAGTATACTCATCTGATTTTCCTTTCAAGTGGCTGAGTATTTCAGAGGATCAAAACCACAACATTATCATATGCTGCTGCTTTATAAAACATTACTCAAATCCTGTAAAGTTTTCACATCTTGAGTTATTATTACTTTAGTATAATTAATTCAAAACATTTCACTATGTGACCCAGAGATTGGGGGGGGGGGGTTGAAAATGATGTATGCGCCAGACTTCACTGGCGGAAATAAAAATGTAAAACCTTTCTTTTGTAAGCAAATTGTGTAACATAAGTTGTTTGTCAGCCCTAAGAAGGACAGGAAGAAATTAATCAAATGTGGGAGCAAAAACACAAAAAGAGCACAATGATCAAATACAAGAAATGAGTCTTTACTTACACTAACCGAACTGAAGAAATGAGTCTTTACTTATACTAACTGAGCTGAAGACTGACGATCCAATACCAAGAGAGAGCTAGACAAGGACCGAAGAGATCAGGAAAAATCCCATGGTGCTGCCGCTCCCTGGCCCACGCAATAGAGCAGCACAGGTAGACCAGGACCTCCTAGATTCAAGGAATTGCAGCAGAGGCAAGAGGCTGTACCCCCCATGGCTCTGAAGTACAGCGAAAAAAACCACACGCCCGTTTCACAGCATGCATGGCTGGTCACACTGCGCTGACTGGGTCAGGCCAGGGAAGAATGGGCCATCCATTGCCATGACTGTACTGACTCGCCGCCTGCCTGGCCCCAGCCCAGAGGCCAACCCAGAATAACTTCCTGGCACTAGCGGTGGCAAGAAAGAGCCTGCTGCTGCATTCCCCTACCTCCATATGGATTTGACTAAGTCTCCTTAAACGTGGCAGCCCAGGGATGGCTATCCTCTGGGCTGAAAAGCTGTGTGCTGAATAGGGAAGATCAGTGTGCTAGTGCAAGTGGCTAGGAGGAAGGGAACCAGACAGTGAGCTCTGAGTCCTCCAGAAGCTGATGCGCTAGCCTTCCTCCTCTATGGTTACCATAGAAACTAGGGCTAGAGCATCACCTGATGCTGCCACAACCACCCACTTCCCAATTCTTATAAATTGAGGGATGGCTTATAAAAGTAGGTATTTTCCCACCCCCCAGCAGGGGGAGGGCAACCCTAGGCCCGTCCTCTTCTATGGAATGGTCTCCCTGATGATGTGAGGAAGACACCAAAGATTTTGGAATCTTTGTAAAGCAGAGCTTTTCTGATGTACTTTTGGTGATCCCTGAGTGGAGGGCAGTTGGTTTGATAGGCAGGAGCCACTGGCTTGCTTTTCCTAAACTCTTTTCTCTGTAGTCCATTTTTGTGGTTCGTATATTGTTTTTGAATAATATAAAGCCACTAAAACTGGGACAAAAGCAAGATAGAAATATTTTGAGAACAAAGAAGCAAAGCATTTTTGACATTACGAAGCTGGATATAATTATGGCATACTGAAACATTAATTTTAATTCATTGGTCAGACCACAGCGAGCTGGGCTCTGAAAGTGCCAAGAGAGGGAACTGCTGCTGGGGTGTCTTGAGAGGCAGTTTGGCAGGGGAGTTATCAAGAAAGTGCCAGTTAAACTGAATTAATTTCGAAGTGGGTTGCAGCAGCATGGCTGGTGAGGGAGCTGAGGCAGTGATGTGCAAAGACTGTGGCATGTTTGTATTCTTACCTGAGGGTAAGAGCAATTACACTTGCTGCAGGTGTAAGTTGGTAGCCCTACTGGAGGAGAAGATACAGGGACTTGAGGCATGCTTGTCCACACTCCCGTTTATAAGGGAAGGTAAAGATTTCATGGTCAGAGTGCGTGAAGCACTCCTGAGAGGGCACCAGGAGGAGGAGGGAAAGGTATCTCAGCAAATGGAGGAGCACTTGACACAGGAGGAGGGCACATGGAAGAATGTAACCCACAGGAGCAGGAAAATCAAGAGACATTCTGAGCCTCTGTTGCTAAGCAATCGGTTCCTGGATCTCCCTGCACATAGTGATTCTGAACCATTGGAACAAGGGCTCCTCCCCCAGCCTCTTCGAGGCTTAAAGAAAATTTCTCAGATCCCTGTGGGTGAGAGGACTTGAACTTCTGTTCCCCAATATAGGAGAAGGTATGTGTTGGTAATTGGGGATTCCATACTGAGAGGGGGAAAAGCTAAAGTGTGCAGACTGGACATGTCATCTAGAGAGGTATGCTGTCTACCGGGTGCACATATCCAGGATGTGATGGAAAGGGCAGGAAGACTAATCAAACCCATGGATTATTATCCGTTCTTGCTCATCCACATGGGAACAAGTGATACCATCCGGCACAGCTCAGAACGTATTAAAAGAGACTATGTGGCTCTGGGTAAAAAGGTGAAGGAATTGGGAGTGCAGGTTGTATATTTGTCAGTTCTTCCTGTCAAAGGCCGTGGCTTAGGAAGGGAAAGAAAATACCAAGACCAAGACTTATGAGGAAAAGTTGAAGGAGCTGTGTATGTTTATCCTGGAGAGGAGACGATTGAGAGGCAATATGAAAACCATCTTCAAATATTTGAAGTGCTGTCATATAGAGGATGGTATGAAGTTGTTTTCTGTTGCCCCAGAAGGTTGGACCAGAACCAATTGGTTGAAATAAAATCAGATGAGTTTTCGATTAAACATTAGGAAGAGCTTCCTGATGGTCAGAGCTTTTTTTTCCTCAGTGGAACCTTGGGAAGTGGTGGGCTCTCCTTCTTTGGAGGTTTTCAAACAGAGGCTAGGTGGCCATCTGACAGCAATGCTGATTCTGTGAACTTAGGCAGATTATGAGAGGGAGGGCAGGAAGGGTTGCATCAGTGCTTAGTTCTTGTGGCCCTTCTTACACATCCAGGGACATGCTGGTCACCACTTTGGGCTCAGGAAGCAATTTTTCTTCAGGTCAGTTTGGCTGGAGATACTGGAGGTCTGTTGTCATCTTCTGGGAATGAAACAGCGGTCACTGGGGGTGTGGGGGGTATTTGTGAATTTCCTGCCTTGTGCCTTGTGGACTAGATGACCCTGGAGGTCCCTTCCAATTCTATGATTCTATGATTCTACAATTCTAATTTTAATTCCTTGCCTCAGGAATGGTTTATACGTCCAATGAGAAGTTGTTGTTCACACTATAAATTGCTTGGTTCTCCCATCCTGTATATAGGATGATGCAATATAAACTTTCCTAGAAATCATTTGGATGTTTTGCCTTAACAGGATCCATAAAGTCATCATAAAATTTCATTTTATATATCATTTGATGGCAACTCTAAATGCACACCAATGTCATTTACTAAGATGTCCTGTGTTCTACCAGCATCTGTGTTACAATGATTCAGTTGGAAGCACTGAGATGTAAGTCTAAACCAAAAACACTGGGAAATTGATGAATTAGATTCTGAAGAGAGGAAATCACCCTGCCAACTTGGCTAGCTGGAAGGACCTCCAAGTCCAAAAGAGATTATGCCTTCCTAAACAGAGTTTACACTGTTCTATGCCCATTAACTTCAATGGACTGAGAAAGGTGTTACTCTGTTTAGGATTCCACTGCTGGGATCCAGCTGTTTATTTCCCTCAACCTGCCCAACTACCAATTTAAGATTATTCTCTGTCTCCTTGCTTTTAAATAAATAATTACTGTTCCAAAAGAGGACCTGTTGAACTGGGGTTGGATTCTGAAAGTCAAAGAAACAAAAATGTCTATGAGATCTCCTGTCCCATTCACAAATAGGCTTTAGGAGAGTATTCCTTGCTTTCACTACATATTGCAAAAAAAAAACCCCAAAATCCTCATTTTTACCACACAAAAAAACCCATTGAATCCATAGATGGCAAATAGAGGGCTATAACATCGAACAAACAAAAATCTTTAAATACCTTGGTATAACCTTCCAGGCCTCTCGACAATGGAGAACTCAGGCACTGCATGCCTCAGAGAATGCCCACAGAACATCCTCCACCATTCTAAGATTCTACTTTACAAAAGGAGCCTCCTTTATCCCTGCAGCAATCAAGGTCTTCCAAGGAAAGGTTGTCTCCCAGCTCTTATACGGTTTCCACCTCTGTAGTTCTAAAGAAAGGCGCTTACTGGAAGCAGTACAGTCCAAGTTGCTACAATTGATCCTTGGGGTCCTGCAATGTATCTCAAATGACCTTCTTAGATTCCAGACTGGACTGATCTCCTTGGAGACTCACATGTGGCTAATAACATCTAACTATTGGCTAAAACTCACCTTCAATCTGGTGGGCCTAGCACCCCTGATCTTTGCCGATAACCACCATTCAACCTGGCAAAGAGCAATTGAGGAGAAACTCCAGGAGCATGGCCTCTACACTGTGTCTTGGGTACCAAAAAAGCAAAAGAAACAATTAAACAGCACTTCTGGGATCATGCCTTACAATCAGATAGGGCACAGATACAGAAATATCCAATGATTCTGCAGCATTCCAAATGCTTCCAACCAACACATTATCTTAGATCCCTTGAGATCTCCAAATATCGGAGAACCTTTACCCTTGCATGATTTAACATTCTACCCTCAGCCCTCCTGGAAGGTGGATACCATTGCGTTTCACTCCCTCAATGGCTGTGCCCATGCCATGCAGGGAAGTAGAATCTATCAACCATGTCCCGCTGCACTGTCCATTCTACAATGACATTCAATCTCAGTACATAATCCTATTCCTATTATATATATATTTATATATATATATAAAAATTTTTAAAATGTCAGTATAACAAATGAACAAAATAGCAATAACTCATATAACAATAATCAACAGTGAAAGTATTAAAATATTAAATATGGTAACTTTTAAACATGGCTAAACAAACACATTTAATCTAATTCTTGCAATACTAATGCTCTGTTATCAAATAACAAACATTGAGCATACTTTCTTCTTTATAACCTTGAACTCTTTGATTCTTGTACTTCCAAAAATAAACTAGGTCTTGATGATATGGATTTTCAGGGATTATTTCCCTTACTGTTAAGCAGGGGTCATTTCCTGCAGGAGCACACAGGAGCGGAGCTCCGGCAGTAAAAAGCCCAGGGGGCGTGCACATGCAACAAGCCCCGCCCCCTGCTCCCAGCAGCCCCGGGCCACAAGGAGAAAGAAGCAGCCAGGTAAGTTGCAGAGCCCCCCCCCCAGATAGCAATCCAAAACAGTCCAGTGGCACATTTAAGGCCATGGTTTATTCAGGTACAAGCTCTCCCTCCTCTGTGAGGGCAGATCTGCGTGTCCCCTCCCCAATAGCTAGCAACCCAAAAGAGTCCAGTGGAGCCTGAGCAGTGGGTGTTGCCTTCTGACACACTTCTGGCAATGTCAGGGGGTTTGGCATATGCAAATAAGTTATGCTAATGAGTTATGCTAATGAGTTCCTGCACCTTTTTCTACGAAATGACCCCTGCTGTTAAGTATTCCTCTACAGGGAACCAGAAGGCTTGGAATGTGCTTTGATAGTTCTGTAAATTATACTCCGTGGGTTGATTTATAATTTTACTTAATTTAAGGTGCTCCCAAAGCTTATTTTGCCACATTTGAAGGGTCGGGCTCGATGTGTCTCCCCATCTTTTTGCTATTACAATTCTTGCTGTAGCTAAAAGGTAAGAAAATAATTTTGTTTTGTTTGTGTTTCCTCCAGTGTTTAACCCGTGGGAAAGAAGGGCTACTTCTGGTAAAGCAGGTAGGTTGACTGCAGTAATTGTGAATATTTGTTCTAGAATTAGTATTCAAAATGCTTTAATGCTGGGGCAAAGCCACCAGCAATGTGAGTAATCTCGTATTTGCCACAATTTCCCCAGCATTTTGGGCTAGATTTAGGAATTATTTGGTAGATTCTTGTCGGTGTTAAGTACCATCTATTTATCACCTTAAAGAAGTTATACCCTATAGTGAAAATTTATGAAGTCATTCTTGGGGAACTCCAAATTTCTGATCAGTCTGCTTCTTTTACTCTCCCTTGACAACCAATATTCCATGTTGTTTGGTAATTTAATTTGGAATGCTTTTTATTGAAAGTAGTATTTTATATATCTTTGAAATGAAACCTTTAATGTCTCCATTATTTTTTCCATGATGAGTTCAAACGGGGTTAAAGATCGAATGAAAGTTTGTGACTGTAATAAATTTATTTATTTAGATTTATATCCCGCCCTCCCCTTAATGGGCTCACGGTGGGTTCCAACAGTATAAATATAATACAACAATGTAAGATACAATACAATTAAAACTGCATTAAAACACGATGGAAATTAACAAAACTCATATATGCCATACAACTCTAGTAAAAAGCCAGATACTTCAGTGGTTGATAGTACTAGAAATTAAATTTCCCAGAGTTCTATAAAATTTGAGATCTCAGACCCTGGCTACAAATGGGGGATGCCCGCTGCCTCAACCAAAAGCCTGGTGGAAGAGCTCCATCTTGCAGGCCCTGAGGAATTGTAATAATTCCTGCAGGGCCCCGATCTCACTGGAAGCTCATTCCACCAGGCAGGGGCCAGGGCCAAAAAAGCCCTGGCCCTGGTTGAGGCAAGTCAGATGTCAGAGTCAGAGAAGGGAGCAAGCAAAACATGGCAGCTAGCTGACACCTGGGGCTGGGGACCACTAGAAGATGTTGATTGGTGGACCTTAGTGCTCTACAGGGCTCATATGGGGAGAGGCGTTCTCGAAGGTATGCTGGCCCCTGGCCATATAAAGTGTGCACCATGGGATTAACTTGTAAGTATCTATACCATGGGACATTTTCTCCATTTTTGGCCTCCAATTCCATTTTACTAGACTTTTAACACGGAATAAAAAAGTTTCCATTTTTTGAAGGCCAGATATTCCTGTCCAGGTATGAACCATTATTGGTTCAGAAAAGTAGCTACTGGTGAAATCTCTGGGCAGAGATTAGTTCTATATTTATCCCAGATTTTTATAGAGTTTTGCAACATTTCATTTTCCTAAATTGTTTTTGGTCTGAATTTTGTAGAATTCCAAAGTAATTCTGAAAGGTATATAGGATAACAATATGATTCTTCGAGCTGTTGCCAATTACCTATAGTGGTTTCAGATAACATCCTGGGTGTGCTTGCCAGATTTATTGTCTCGTAATATAAGGTTAAATTGGGGAAATCTAGTCCCCCGATACAGTTGTTCTGGTTAAGTTTGTAAATTTTATCCTGGGTGTTTTATATGCCCAGAAGAATTGCTTAAGGGCTTTTTTTTTGCCATTTATTCAAATCTGTTACTAGAATATTTATTAGGAGAGGTACTTCGGCAGTATGAAGTTTTTAATTATGCTCAATCTATCTGCCCAAGAGTAGTTGTATGTACTCCATTGTTTCATTTGTTTTTTGACCTCCTGAAATAAGGGATCAAAGTTGCATGAAATAAGGTCTTTTAGATTTAATGGGATATTTACTCCAAGACATCTCCATTCAGATTCTTTCCATGAATAGGGAAAGCTTTTTTGTAATTTACTTTTAAGTGATTGTGGTAATGATATAGGGATTATATTAGATTTATGAAGGTTCATTTTAAGTCCCGAAATTTGGTTTATATCCTTGAATATCTCCTGCAATTTAATTAGAGATTTTTCTGGGTTGGAGAGGTATATAACTAGCTCATCTGCTTATAATCTCACTGTGTGAGTTAATCTATTAATATCAATACCTGTTACTTCCGTGGTTATTCTTAGAGCTTCTGCCAATGGCCAGGTCAGGGCAAACAGTAATGGTGGCATTGGGCAGCCTTGATGTGTGCCTCTTTTCAAAGCTATTTTATCTGTTAGATAACACGGTTCAACAGCCCACGGCTCCCAGCCGTTGGGCTGGGGGGGGGGTGCCTTTGCCACCCAACCAGATGAGGCAGGCTGGGGTTTGGCGCCAAAAGCACCTTATATGGTCATCAGGAAGGGGTAGGGCTGAGAAAGTTAAGCTCGGCCTTGTGTCTTCTCCCAGCAGCCCCATACAGTCGTCGGTGAATGCAGAGCTCCGGTGCGTGGCTAATTATGCACAGTTGCTCTGTCTGGATTGCCAGGTTAACTACCCATCAGGGCTCATAAGCAAGTAGGGTAGCAGCGCCCTGGTTGGATTGGATGGGAGACCACTAAGGAATACAAGGGTGGTGAGGCAAGCCCATGCCTAACCACTTCTGAATATCTATTGCCTTTTGAAACCCATGGGGGGTGACCACAAGTCTGTGTGACTTGGCAGCAACACCACCTAACCAACCTTGGCCATTGCTGGAGGGTTACAGAATTACGGTTCTAGCCCTCAGCCAGCACCTTATAGCCCGTCCCCGCTTTGCAATTCTGGACTGGGAGATATAGGGCACCAGGTGATTGGAATAGATAAATTCTGGGGGCAGGCGGCAGGGATACCCCCCATTTTTCTTTGACGTCTGTGGGGAGGGCCCCAGGGGCCCTGGGACTAGCCCCATTTTGATAAGCTTTATAAGATGGGGTGCTAACCGTTTGTCTCTTTTTAAGGGCGTGTATCGGCACTAGGGAAAGTAAGGAAGGTGCATTGACGGCCCAGGACCTGGGCTAATGTTTTGTTTACAGGGCCTCGGAGCTGCTCGATCTGGCTGACGCCCCGCTGGCCCTTCCTTGGTGGACGTGCGAATGTCAGGCAGCACGGTGAGGGCAGGTCTCCTTCGATCTGGGCCCTGCACAACTACACCTGGATGGCTTCAGGCAACAGCAGGTCAGATGCCTCAGCTGGCCCTCGTCAGTGGCGGGTCTTCCTTGGATTCGGAGCTGAGAAAAGGGGCTGTGGCAAAAGAGTTAGGCTGGGGAGCACCAGGCTTTTCAGCACCAAGCTGGGTTTCGGATTACCATGGGTCTGTGTTCCCTCTGAGCTGAGGTGGTGTGGTTGGCACGCGGTTTGCTGCCTCCAACTCGCACATGTCTTTGCGCAGGCGGGATGTCTCCAGAGGGAACTGATTTGGGCAGCGGCCAGATCGCCGCTCGCTTCTTGAAGCCGGAGCTCACAGGGGGAGCTCTGCTCAGGGCTCCACAGCTGGAGAGAGCGTTGCCCTCGACACTGCATGCAGGCCTGGACAGGGCTGATATTGCATGGGCTGACAGCATTGTCTGCTTCTGACCCTCCACGAGCAGTGCTTCACTGGGAGATGCGATGAGCCATGAATTACAACTGATTTTCCTGGACCCCCCCCCCTTTTCACTGAGGGTCGGTAGGGGCTGGAAATAGTGGGGTCTCTGCTTTGGCAGGGTGACTTAAGTTGCCCAGGTGCTGGTCTAGTTTGGCGGGGAGCAGGCATGCCGAGGCATGGCGCCACTGGTCATGGTGTTTCCGCTCAGAATGGAAGATGTTGATTTTATATAAGTTCCCTACAGTGAAACACCTCTTGGCAATCCAAACCTTGACAAATATCTCTGCTTTATGGTTTCGCTTCTCTTTTGCATGGGCTTGCCCATCACGACAAACATTACTGTTGAATTGTAGTTCATTCAGATTTAGCATATGGACTTGCGGTGGCTCAAGTGGTTAGGACGCTGAACTGCAGGTGGAGGGTCGGTACTCAGCAGTTTGAGACCCTTGTGCCATAAACAACTGATGCCCTATTCCATATAGGGAGCCATTAAGCCATGGGAACGGTGTGAGCACACTGTACCATGTTTTACATACAACTCGGGTGGTAATTGTAGAGTTTGGCCAGCCTGGGGGATGTTTAAGGGGCATGCGCAAAGAAACACCCCTCAGTACATTGGGTTCTCTTGGTCTGCTGCCAGTCCACTCACACCCCACTGGTTGGGATTTTTATTCTTTGGGGCAGGTGTAGTGCTCAGTAATTCCACCCCTCCTATTGGCTGCAGCCCCTCATAGAACCTGGCTTGGCAGCCTAAGTCTGCCGGGATTTCTTGCAGGAGTGAGTTTGGTACCCTTTTAGGTTCAGTGGGAGCAGTTATTGCTATTAGGGGCTAAAAGAATAGCTCTGCAAACATGCATCAGGTCCATATGATGCCCCAGCCCCTTATTAGATCGGACTGGTTGGTAATTCCCAATTGATGTGAAGGAAAGATATTTAATGATCGAGCTGATCGGGGGTAACAAAATTGGGAGCTATGACGCCGTAGCTAGCTCGTATTTCTGAGGCTGTGTGTTTCACACATGCCTCTGATTTATTAGTGTACAGAAAATTCCTTAACAGCACCTGGCAGGGTCATGTTGCAGGCTGGGATATTTCTAGAAGTGGGGATTTCTGAATTCATGGTCCCCAATTTTCCTGAGGGTATGAGTGCCTTTTGCCTGGTGAGATGCTGCCTGAACAGTCCAGAATAGAGTGTTCGCGGGGGGGACCTCTGGGTGCTTGGTCCCTTGCCAATGCAGAGGATGGGTACTCAGTCCTAACCACTAGAAGGCCAGCAGGAAGGTAGCAGTCCACTTGCTAAAAGTGAGGAACAGCAGTGGATGTGTGTTCTGTCCTAACCACAATGGAGGTGGTTGGCGGGTATCCAGTCCAACCACTGCTACCAATAAAAACGGCGGGCGGGTTGGCTGGTTCTTTTGTATTAGAGTTGGTGAGTTCAGAGGGCTCTGCCCTGCCCTTTCCTGCAAATGGGAGGGTGATTTCGGCTACCTTGGGCACCCTGCAGGATTTTCAGAACCTAGCAGGGACTAGTTACCCTTGACTTGTGTCAAGGCTGTGAATTAATCTTGCACCATGCTTATCCCAAGGAGTTTGGGCAAGTATAGGAAGATTTGCTAGGGAGGGGCAATCCTGGGGTGCAGGGAGACTTTGGGTCAGATCCGTGCCATCCCTTCAGGCCTGCCTGGATGTCTTAGTACTTTAAACTTCACTTATCACCTTTGGAAGAGGGGTGCAATGGGAGGCTGTGCCATACCTCGGGGAGCAGGCTGACTTCTGCGGAGGCATCAGTTTGGATGTCAAGGACAGGGAAGCAGTTTTCCTGCAGCAGCGCTGGTTGCCTAGGGGCAGTCAGGGTTGGGGACCGCTGCTTTTTCTGGCCAGGGGCCTCTAATAACAAAATGCTTGTGGGGCTGTCACCGCAGGGCATCAACAATACCAATTGGCGACAGGCATGTTCGGCCCTTCTGCCATATTGATTGCTTGGGAGTGACCATGGATTTCTCTAGCAAGATATTTAGCAGTGGGAGATGGGTTCATCGTCTCAGTTCACCGCGGCCCTGGTGGGTCATTGAGTGGATGCTTGGTGACTTGAGCGGAAGTGACATGTTCCCACTCCCCATTTCTCTTACAGGTTTGCTTTACCGGCAAGAGAGGAAGAAGGCTCTAGTATGTGGACACATTGCTGGGCCGCTCATTGGGTCATGAGGATGCCAGTAGGCTCAGCGAGCACGATGTGGGGCCAACATGGATTGGCAGGTGTGCCGGGGGTTCGGCCAGGCCTGTTGCATCTTTGCGCTAGGGACAGCCCTCCCGTTAAGTCTGGTTGCTTGGGGCAGCAAGTTTGAACTGATCAAGGGCAAGATGTACCCCTTCGGGCCCGGGAAAATTCAGTGTAAGCAGGCCCGGGGGACCTTGCTGATTTGGTGGCTATGATACCCCGCTGGGATGGGGTTATGAGTCCACAACTTGCACAGCTGAAGGGGAGAGCTGGTTCAAGTCTGGCCAATTTTGGTGGCTTTGCCACATCCGAGCAGTCATGTTGGGCAGGCCAAACTGCCGACAGGATGGCGACCATGCCTGGGTTGGGCATGGACATCTTTTGGACAACTTACGGCAAGGGCTTGAAGGGCCTTGGGCCTCCTGGTGGGGCGCTTAGGCCTAAGCAGAGGCTTGGCCGCAGTGATGGCAGGTTGCTATGCGGTATACAGATTGCGGTCCGGTGAGCACCAGCTGACACCCCTATTTGTGGTTGAAGGGGTCCTGTGAGTACAGTCTTTGTGCCTTGCTGCACGGGGCGGGGAAAATGGACTGCCTTCGGGATGGCCCTGTTTAGGTCCTCTCTTTGAGCCTTGCGGCTTGGGGGATGGGGCCACAGGGTTGTCTTGCAATGGCTAGCCGGCCGGATGGTAGCCCCTGCAGTGGGCTCCCACCCTGGGCAGAGTGGCTTGCCCCATTGAAGAGGTAAGGGAGGGGTCCTTGACCTCTGGCCTTGACCATACTGCAATGCTGTTTTTTGCCCTTGACTTTGGTTTCAGTAAAGTTTAAACCCAGCACTTGTGTCTGCCTCGTTATTCCGGCTTGGGGGGCAATAACTTACTTGAATTCTAGCTTCGAGTTCTGCATATATTATTTTAATGGCTTTTTGGAAGTTTGGTCCACTGTGCTTTAAGGACAGAATTTGCTGCAAATACAGAATTTCTATACTGTCAAAAGCCTTTTCCAGGCCAATTGTTAAAATTATAGTGTCCATTTTTTAAATTTTTGGCTATATGTTATTATGTTCAATGTACATCTTATGTTGTCCATCATTGATCCTTTTGGTATGAAACCAGTTTGATCTGGTTTTATATAATCTGCTATTATTGTTTGAAGTCTATTTGCCAAGGATTGGCATAGGGGCAGTTTACTAGAGCAATTGGTCTATATGAGGATGGACTTTTTAGGTCTTTGTTTTCTTTGGGGATTGTTATTATGTTTGCTTCACTCCAAGTTTGTGGCATCCTTCCTTTAGTCATTATATGGTTAAATACCTTTGTTAATGGTTCTGCTAATATAGGGCTATACATTTTATAGAATTCTGGATGATAGCCATCATTGGCTGGAGCTGTATTAGATTTTAGTTGTTTAATGGCATCTTGAGTTTCCGTTATTGTGATGGGTTTGTCCATGAATTGCCTATGATCTGCCAAGTGTATCTGGACTAGATTATTCTTCTGTAAATATTATCCTATCTTGTCTGGATTGGAATTTTTTGTGTCATATAACTTTTTATAATTTTCTGCAAAACATTGTCCTATTACTGCGGTGAATGTTTTCTGTACATTTTTACTATCTTATTGAGAAAGTTTTTCTGGTATTCTTTTTTCTGTTAACTCTCCATGCTAAAATTTTAAGGGCTTTTTTTGGCCATATATTTTGTTTCATATATAGCATGTTGTTGTTTTGTATGGCATTTGTTTTCCTTTCCTTTAATAATTTCTGCTAGGTTTTTTAAAATTTATTTCCAGTTTCGTTATGTTTTGGTTCTAGCAATTTTGTTTTTTGAATATTTCTCTCACCTTATGTTCTTTTTTTTTAGGTGGGCCATCAGTGCAATAAATTTACCTCTGTCAACTGCTTTAAAGGCATCCTAAACCACTGGCAGTTCTACTTTTCCACTGTCATTCAAATCAAAATAATTTTTGATTTTTTAAGAAATTTCCTCTATATCTTTTACTGAATAAAGTAGTTTTATTTAATTTCCAGTGTCTCTGTTTATGCATTCTATTTAAAATCTTCATGGTACCTTCTACATACACATGGTCTGTCCACATAAATGGCCTGATTTGAGAGTCTACGAAAGCATGTTGTAGTGAATATGAACAGAGTAAAAAGTCTATTCTAGTATATGTATGAAACCTTGGGAGAAAATACGTATAGTCTCTTTCTTTCATGTGTAAATTTCTTCAAGTATTCCATAATTGATATTTCTGCAAAATATCATGCAACTTTCTGTATGCATTCTTTCTGTGTTTCCTTTTGGTATATTTCCCAGACTTGTCTAAAGAATAATCCATTATCGTATTAAAGTTACCTCCTATGATCACCCCGGTCCTATGAACTCTACCAGGAAGATTTGCAGATTCCTCCCAGACAGTAACAAATAAAGTACCTAAATTTTACCTTCGGGCATGTGGGATATGCAAGTGGTTGACCAAGTCTTAATAAGGACCTCCCTATCTCCCTCTCCTCACAATGGTCAGACTCTTGAACAAACTTACTCTCAACAACCCTCTCTTGGCAGTGATTTGTTTATTGAGAGATGTGAATGTATCAAGTTAGACCATCTTATGTCAGAACTGACTCCTTTGGTGCCAGTTTGGGAATTATACAGGATTCAAACAAGCTCCCCCCATTGTGACCCATCCAATCAATCCGTCTCAGCCCGCCTAAACCTAGTGTGCTCCATTAGCCCTCCTCCCCCACTTGTGAACCTACAGTTACATTATCTATGAAAGGCTAGCTAGCAGAGACACGCATCCAAGGTCATTTCATATACTTCCCGCTCGGGGGGGGGGGGCTCTTAAGAAACCAGTTACAAAGCAACTAAGCAAAGCAGTTTCCCTCACACACTCACCATCTGCCTTCCCCCAGTGCTCCAATTCAGAATCCAACTGGTGTGGTTTATGTGGAAAGAAAGTTTTGATATGTGTTTGGCTTTACAAATGAATTCTTTATAAAGCTATGTAGCTCTGTCTGTGTTATAGTAGCAGCCTGTCTGCCAGGAAGAACCTGACTCCCATGAAGCTTTGCAAAGGCCTCTAACTTGCCTTATTTCAGTTTGTGTATATGTGACAGGAACCTGCATTCCTTTCCCAAACTAAAGGTCTTTGTAAATCACCTGGAATGTTAGAAATGTTAAGTTAATAGTCATAATCCACATCTAGCAGGAAAGACCCTTTTGGTCCAGGGTCCCTCAATTAGCAAAGTAAATGATGGGAAAGGGTATCTGGTTTCATACCCTCTCTTGCACATCAGAGATAATACCAAGAACTCCGTGTTATCTCCCAGCAAAGAACACATCCTGACAACTATAGCTCAATGTTATAATTCAAGCTGTAAATTGTTATCTGGACATGTACTGTAAACAATTTGTTCCCCCTCATCCCAACAAGAAATAAACAGTTGTCTGACTTCAAACTCTTGATTGCAGTCAGAATTGAGGTAATTCAGCAAAGTGTAAATTCTTGGATAATTCTTTGATGTAACTGTATAAAACAGGATGCCTCGCAACCATTCAGTGCTCACTCTTTGAGACACGGAGAGACCCTTACTCTCCCTGTAACTTGGGGTAGCCCAGAGGCCTTTGCCTTCTTTGTATGTGTTTTGATGCTTTGGGTGATTTCGCACTAGAGCTGCCTCGTGGCGCAGCCGCTGTTTGCCCCAACACTATTTGTCAATTTCACACCCGAGGCTGCGGGGCTGCATTTGACCCGTGGCTTCGCCCGATTTCCTCCGCAGTTTCGTGATCCTCAAAAACCAGGATCACGAAACTGCGGAGGAAATCAGGTGAAGCCACGAGTCAAAATGCAGCCCCGCAGCTTCGGGTGTGAAATTGACATGTTTGTGTCGAGGCAAATGGCAGCTGCGTCACGAGGCAGCTCTAGTGTGAAATCGCCCTTTGTTTCGGTTGTTACCTTGGTATGCGTTTCTCTGTCCTTAGAGAATAAGTATTTGAATTGTGGGCTTTTGGTTTTCAGTGCCTGGCTGGCCGAGCCCCTCCATATTTAACCTTGTACTATCTCTAAATTAAAAGCAGTAGTGTTTAAGAATCTTGTGTGTTTGTCAGTCTGCTGCTAAAGGCCCGCTCCTTTAGTGGGGCACCTCTAGCCTTCACTTTACACCTTTTCCACAGCCTTTGGTAAGGGGCCAATACCAAGAGATAGAACCGAGGTCTATTAAGTGACACACATTAGGCACGTGTATGCCATTTCGCACGGCAGTTTACAGGCAGTGAAGATGGAAAGTTCCGATTTTGACAACAAATAGCGCTCAAGCTTATGTTTTATTCTATATTTTTAATCCTTATCCTTATTACACTGTTTTATATATTGAAATGTTTTTAGATGGTCTTATATTGTCACAATTGTTATTTATGTGTTTTATATTGCATGTAAGCCACCTTGAACCTGCCTTGGTGGAGATGGCGGGGTATAAATTGAACAAATAAATAAGTAACATTATTACTGATCATGTATCGAAATAAACTTTGAACTGAAAGATCTCCCTTGTCTATGAGCTTGCTGATAACCTTTAGTAGAACTTGCAGACATCCAAGCACATTCAGAATCCAGCAATCAATTTTAACTGACAGCTTAAATGTACATGACAGAAGTCTAATTAAAAAGGAAGAAAATATTTAGCTTTAAAATACAACTTTGTATGGCTATTAGGAAATAATAGTGGGCATTAATCAAAGTCAAGCTGCATAATATTGCCTCTTGGATAGGATCATTAAGCTAGAGTATAATCATATGATAAACAGCCACCACCAAGGTTTTAAGAAAGAACAGTTTTATAACATCTTTTCTGAATCTGACTATATCTATTTTATGGTACTACACCAACCAAAAGATTTATTAAGGTCTCCCAAAGTAGTACACTTGCCAAAGCTTGAGTCATTTAAAACCAGGCTAAATAGAGAACTTGCTAATACACTGCAGGGAAAAATCTGACAAGGGATAGAGAATAGACTTCTATTGTCTAATGTATCTTTTTAAGTATCTGTTGTAGCATCTGATTCTGCCACTAAGAAATGAAATAGTATCTCACATGAACCGCTGGAAGAGGAAGAATGAGTGCTATATAGAGTCTCATATAGGTTCAACAAAGAACCTTAACACATGCTTTGGAAGGATTTAATTACGCGATTACTAGTGCGTAATTTGCTTAACAAGCTGTTCAGAAGCCATATAATTGTTGCATTTTTTACAGTGTTCTACAGACTTCCTTCATCTTTGCAATATGCTTGCTCTGGACTGTTGCTTCAGCTGGGATTTAAAATACCCATACCCTATAAATAACAAAGGCTAAAGCTACTGCATGTATTACCTGTCCTTTACATAGGGCATAAAAGCATAATGTGGAGTGAATGCTAGATGCAGAATCGCCCTAAATCCACGGCAAAACAGCATTCAAATAACCCGGGGCAACAGCAGGCTGATTTCGCACAAGGAGCTGCGCCGCCATCGTGCCTCCCTTTGCCATGTTTCCATTGCTTGATTTCCCACTTGAAGCCACGCGGCTGCATTTTGACCCGCAGCTTCGCTCAATTTCCCCCGTGGTTTCACGATCCTCAAAAAGCAGAATCACAAAACCGCGGGGGAAATTGGGCAAAGCCGCAGGTCAAAATGCGGCCACGCAGCTTCGAGTGGGAAATTGAACAATGGAAATGGGGCAAAGGGAGGAGTGATGGCGGTGTCGCTCTTTGTGCGAAATCAACTCAGGCTAACTACTGTAATGCAGAATGGGGGGGGGAATGGAATAAAAAGAATGTCAACTTGATTTTAATGCAGAATGGGGGGGCTGGATTAAAAAGAAGGTTGAATTTGATTTTAGTGCAGAATTGCTTGGAGGACACAGCGGTGAACATGGATTGAAAGGAGAGTGCAGAAAGGACCTATGCTGTGAGATGTGTGGCTATTTTGGAGGTGGTTCAGCAACTTGCAATCAACATTACTGAGGATTCCAAGCCTCAGTTACTATCAGTGAGAAGGAGAAGGGGAGACCGAGAAAAAATGTAAAATATAGAAGGAAGGGAATGTAAAGTTGGAGGTAGGAAGAGCAGAAAAGGAGGGGGACTACACATGGGGAGGGGAACATATGTGTCAACTGTAGTCCTCACAGCAGTTCCTCTTCTCAGGTCCTTCTTCTAGCATGATCTGCCTTCCTCCATTCCTGGGTATTGCAATTGCTGACATGGCATTTATAAGGACATTGTATTACGAAATGGTTTTCAGACAATAATTCATAAGGCTCCAAATCTGAGGGCCTTTCAAAAGTCCTCTTTGAAAGGGCTTTTGCATGATGGAACCTTTTTACAGGTAGGACTTGAATTGCTTGAGAGGTAATCAATATTACTTATATTATTTTTTTGCATTTTCTGGTACGTTTTTAATTGCATTTTGGTGTCTTTACAGTCATAATTGTAAGCTACCTTGCGTTACCAGAAAAATGGGGTATATGTATTTTCAATAAAATAAAAAATAAACAACTGTGCGTAGGACTGAGATACTGACGTTGTCAAGGATAAGAAACCAAGATTTATTTATTTCATTTCATTTATACCCCGTCCTCCCCGCACGCGGGGACTTTACCACATATGATAAAATTTGTTCTATTCTTCTTCATTCCATAGCAAGAAAATGTCTCAGAAGAAGCAAATATTCCTTTCTGCATTAAAAGCTCTGAGGTGCTTAGTTCTTTTTGTGGCACTTAGCATTAGCCAACTATGGCCTCGCAGAACATGAATTTCTCTTTATGTTCCTGTGAATAAAAGCCCACTCATGACAAAGCACTGTAGTTCCTTGATTCAGTGTTCACATTATTTCCTGAAACACATTTATTTAGTCCAAAATAGCAGATGAAAACCAATTGCACAAATAAGCACATTACTGCTGATCTATTTTTACCCCTCCTGTTGTAAAAGACAGAGAATTCACTCATAACAGACATATTCAGGTTTTATTACGCAGACTGCAAAAAGAGGACTGACTAGTAGCCAGTATGTCTTGAAACAACATAGAACCAGAGTAGCAACAAAGATTTCATTTCAACAAATATAGTTCTGTTCAAGGCATGCAAGAATTAATCTCCCTTTCCCCCCAGAGCCAGTTTGTTGTAGTGGTTAAGAGTGCGGATTCTAATCTGGGAGAACCGGGTTTGATTCCCCACTCATTCACATGCAGCTGCTGGTGTGACCTTGGGTCAGTCATAAGTTATTTCAGAGCTGTTCTCTCAAGAGCAGTTCTCGAAAGAGCTCTCTCAACCCCACCTACCTCACAGGGTGTCTGTTGTGGGGAGGGGAAGGGAGAGGAGATTGTAAACTGCTCTGAGACGCCAAGTGAAGGGCAGGGTATAAATCCAATCTCTTATTCTCTTCTTCCAATAATTTTGCACAAGACATAAACCCTCTGTAGATGTTAAGTTCATGCAAACTGGGAGTCTGCCAACTGTGCATATTGAATGTGCTATCCCAATGCTGCCATATCATGGTAACAGGGCAACAAATGGTTTTAAATGTGCAGCATGTATGGAGAGAATGTGTGCAAGAAAAAATCCACATGTTGCTCAGTTCACACAATACAGCAATCACGTATTGGAGTGTGGTGCTACACTCCTAATACACATAGTTGGCAGGCTCCCAGTTTTCATGAATGTAATGGCTTCAGAGAACAAACCACCCAGCAATCCCTTTATTTACTTATCCTACTCATGGCAAAATTACATGTTATGAGAGATGCATGGGTGTTGTTTCTTTCTCTTACTCTTGCTTACATCTACTAAGCTCAAAGGAATGATGTGACATGACCAAGCCAAAACATTTGCTGTAATACTAGAAACAAAAGCAAGAGTGATCATTCTTTTTTGGAGAACTGTAGGCAACATTAGATTGATAACAAATGTCAAACCCTGCCTTTATCCCAAATGAGGCCATAAAGCAGCTTCCATTGATCTCCTGTCCTCCATCTTTATCCTCACAACTATCTCATGAGGTAGGTCTCGGTGAAAGTATGTGAGTGGCCCAAGTTCACTCCGAAACCTTCCATGGCCAATTGGGGATCTGAATATTAGAGACACATGACATGTTGCTTAAAAGCTCTCTTAATATGTCACCTATCATGGAAAGTACCTGGTCCAGGGGGTTCCAATTTCCTTCCTCATCATTCTGAGGTTGATGAGCAATTGTCAAGCACTTAACTCTATTTTCTTGAGAACAGCAAGCTAAATGGTTCATTTTGTTATGATATTTGGATTGAATTAGGGTCATATGGGGGTGGGAAAATGGAATCTTCATCAAAGGGCCCATGGTGGTTCTCGACAACGCTGTTCCATAACTACTTTAGTGGTAGAGAACACATTGTTTTTGTATACGGAAAATCCTGGATTCAGTCACTGACACCTTAAGTTAAAAGGATCTGAAGTAACAATCTGGGAAAGAGCTCTGTCTGAAACCTGGGAGAGCCAATAACAGTCAGAGTAGACAGTGTTGTACTAAATGAGTCAACAGTCTGACTTTATGTAAGAAATATATATTTATGTATTTATTTCATTTATACCCCACCTTTCTGGCCAATGGGAACCCAAAACAGCTTACATTATTCTCCATTTTATCTCCACAACAGTCCTATGAGGTAGGTTTGGTTGAGAGAGTGTGAGTGGCCCAAGATCACCCAATGAGCTTCCATGGCATGAGTGGGGATTTGAACCTGTGCCTCCTAGATACTAGTTTGAGACTCTAACCACTGGGGTCAGCTGTTATTAATACGCAGACAATACACAGCTTTATCGAGTCTTATCTAAATCTTTTGGTGATGCCACAGAAGCCCTAAACCACGGCCTGGTTGCAGTGATTAAATGGCTAAGAGTGAACAGCTTGAAACTAAATCCTGGAAAGACAGAAGTGACGCTGGTTGGGGAGGTCCTGGAGGACATTATGGTCCCCACTTCTGATGGGGTTCAGCTGACCGTTGCTGACTCAGTAAAGAGCCTTAGGGTTGTACTGGCCTGAACATTATTGCTGGAGAAGACAATCAATGGTATTGGGGGGAAAGGGCTTTCTTCCAACTTAGTCTAGCTTGAAAAATAGCCCCTTATCTTAAGAAGACTGATCTGGCCGCCTGGATCCATGCCATGGTGACATCAAGACTAGGCTACTGTAGGCACATACCATATATTGGTCTCCCCTCAAAATCAATTTGGAAACTCCAGTTAGTGCAGAATGTCTTGGCATGGCTATTATTGGCAGCTAGATGGAGCATACTTATTATTCCCATCCTTCATTCATTCTACTGGCTGCCACCAATCACTGGGTCCAATTTAAAGTACTGGCTATCACATAAAGTCTTAGCCCTATGAGGAAAGGCTGAGGGACTTAGGAATGTTTAGCATGGAGAAGAGGAGGTTGAGGGGGGACATGATTGTTCTCTCTAAGTTTTTAAGGAGGGCAGGGAGCTGTTCCTGTTGGCAGCAGAGGATAGGACTCTCAATAATGGGTTTAAATTAAGGGCGGGAGGGTACAGGCTGGATATTAGGAAAACCTTTTTACATTAAGAGTTGTGCAACAGTGGAATCAGCTGCCTAGGGAGGTGGTGAGCTCCCCCTCACCGGCTGTCTTTAAGCAGCATTTGGAAAAACACTTGTCAGGGATACTGTAGGCTGAGCCTGCATTGAGCAGGGGGTTGGACTAGATGGCCATAGCTCCTTGACACACTGGCCTTGCTCCTGGTGTAACGTCACTGGCATGGGAAAGGGTCACATTGTGGAGTTTTTCCATATGACCCAGAGCATTACCAAAATGTACACAGAGGAATTAGCCTGTAGCAGTCCCTATACCATTAAAACAATGACCTGCCAGTTGACAGAAAAATGATTGATTTCATCAAAGGGTGCAATAATGAATGATCTAGCAAAAGTCTGCAAGGTAGCAGTTGTGAAGAATAGCTGGATTTGGTTGTCAGAAGAACTTCCACAGAGCAACAAAATGTTTAATGTTGGCTTTCTGATTATCTTAAGGTCATCTGGTAGATAAAGGGGAGAAAAGGTCAAGCGCAGAAAATGTATAGCCAATCTATGTAAAATCTCTCATCAGGAAAGGAATAAATAAATAAGGGAGGGAATATATATGGAAGATAGAATAAGAACATAAGAACATAAGAGATGCCAATGTTGGATCAAGCCAAAGGCCCATCCAGTCCAACACTCTGTATCACTCTGTATCACACAGTGGCCAGAACATCAGGAGGTCCACCAGTGGGGCCAGGACATTGTCACCCGCAGGCAAGTTGACAGTGCAACCAAAGCAGACGACATAATAGGAAATAGGCAGAAAAGGAAGATTCTTTTAATAGTCCAAGGAAGAAGAGGAAGAGATTGGATTTATCCCCCGCCCTTCACTACCCAAAGGAGTCTCAGAGGGACTTACAAACTCCTTTCCCTTTCCCTCACCACAACAGACACCCTGTGAGGCAGGTGGGGCTAAGAGAGCTCTGGCAGAAACTGGTCTTTTTCAAGGACAGCTCTTATCAGAACTAGGGCTTGCCCAAGGTTATCCAGCCAGGTGCAAGTGGAGGAGTGGGGAATCAAACCCGGTTCTCCCAGATTAGAGTCCGCACACTTAACCACTGAAGACGTTTCCGTGGTCATATGGCCGGCATGACTAAACGCCAAGGCGCATGGAATGCTGTTACCTTCCCACCGAAGTGGTACCTATTTATCGACTTGCAATGTCTTGCTTTCGAACTGCTAGGTTGGCAGGAGCTGGAACTAGAGACGGGAGCTCACTCCGCCTTGTGGCACCCGGGTCTCGAACTGCTGAACTACTGACCTTCCACAGCCTGCAGTTCAGCGTCTTAACCACTTGAGCCACCGCAGCTCCTCCCTATCTATACCTTGTGGCTAATAGCCATTGATGGACCTCTGCTCCATATGCTTATCTAATTCCCTTTTGAAGCCGTCCATGCTTGTAGCCGCCACCACTTCCTGTGGCAGTGAATTAGACAGGTTGCTTACCTGTAACTGGTGATCTTTGAGTGGTCATCTGTGCATTCACACCCTTGGGATACACTGCGCCTGCGCTGAACCTTCTCGGTACCGATAGCTAGCAAAAAGGGATTTTCGCGCCTCTCACAGGTCAGGCAGGCGAATCCTAGGCCTACAAACCATAGGGCAGCGTAGCTGACATTAGGGCACCACAGTGAACAGGATTTAAAAAGGGGAGTGCAGAAAGCACCTCAAAGAAGATACCGCGAGTGTTCCCTCTAAGCTGAGTTAGTGTGAGCCAGCTCACAGTTTTTTAGCCTCCGGCTTACACACTTAACGTTTTAGCTCAGGAAGGAGGGCTCCAGGGCAGCCTAATTTATGCAGCAGCCAAATTTCTCTC
>NW_015167589.1:85458-96762 GCF_001447785.1 Gekko japonicus | reverse complement strand
GTCACCTCAATCTGACTCAGGTCTTTCAACACCCCTCCTGAAATCAGCGGTTCTGGAGTGGGCAAGCACTTCTCATCTTCCACAGTGAAGACGGAGGCAAAAAATGCATTTAGCTTCTCAGCCATTTCCCTATCATCCTTCAGTACCCCTTTTACCCCTTGGTCATCCTAGGGCCCCACTGCCTCCCTGGCTGGTTTCCTGCTTCTAATGTATTTGAAGAAAGTGTTATTGTTGTTTTTTACGTTTTTTGCTATATGCTCCTCATATTCCCTTTTTGCCTGCCTGACTACAGATTTTCAGACTAGAATCCATGTATTCTAAACACAAGCAGTGATTGTTGCTGATTGAAATATTTTTTTTTGTAACTGAACATTCTTTTTGGTCATCTGCCTTTCTCAACACTTACTGGCAACATCCTGTGATCCCTCCTCCTCTGAAATGCCTGATCAGTCTGTGGGGTTTCCCAGCTACTTCTCCTCCTATCACCTTTCTTTGTTCATGAGCTAGAGCAGTATTTCCCAACCTGTGCGTCAGGACCCAAAAGCAGATTGTGAAGCCTCTGTAAGTGGGTCGCAGGCCAGCCCTCCATAATGGCCGCCCCTGCCCTTTCTGCTGCTTTCTTTTGTTTCTTGTAAATCAAGATCTATCTCTGGAAACAGTGTTTTTCGTGTCATACATAGCTGATGTTTTTTTCTTCACTGCATATACATGTTGATAAAGTACAAAGGGTCCTGGATGGTCACTGGAGTGAGTGAGAATCTCAGGGGAGATTAGAGGGAGTAATGGAGAAGGAGAGGTTGGTCAAAAGTTGGCATGCAACTTCCATATGAAAGGCTGTGTATGTTGTATGCCACTTGCTTGGGGTTCATAGCAGTGGCAGCTGCATCTTTTGTGCAATGTTTCTTGGTTTCTCGAGACCATCTGGTTAGCCACTGTAGAAAGTGGAATGCTAAACTAGATAGGTGCCAAGGTCTTAGTTTGCCTAGGTCACCAAAACAAACACATAAACAAAACCCCTTGGGCCACCCCTGGGTGGGTCACCATGCCAAGTCAAATTGGATGTGTGGGTCACCATATCAAAAAGATTGGGAACCACCATATGAGAGTTAAGTACTCTCCCTTTGCAGCGACATCCAGAGCTAATTCATATGATCAGTGGCAGTCAGGAGCTGCTCTTCTATTATGGTTACACAGTAGGAAAAGAACACTGTACTCACCTAATTCCAGCCAGTGTGCTGACCACCTAACTTACAAAAACCATAGTTTGTGTGACCTAAAGACAATTTAATATGAAGGAGACTTTACCGTACTTCTTTTGAAAGAAAAAAGGCAACCAACCACCACCTTCTCCCCTCCACATTCTGCCGCAGTTCTGCTTTATAATATAAACTTTTCAAAAGTTAGAGAAAAGGAGGGGGAAGCCCAAGTAAACAGTAGGCTGTTGTCACTTTAAAGAAATTGTCAGATATATTAGCCTTGAGAAACAGCAAAACAAAACAAAAACACCTTGAACAGCAAAATGGAAGAAATAATACTTTGCTGAATTGTCTAGTAAGTTACATGCCAGAGTAAAATTCCACATTCAAGAGCTTGCCATGACTAAAGAATAAAAGTGAGAGAGACAGGTCATTTATCTCTGCTGAAATAAGCACAGCTATACCCAGTGGGATGGTACGTATGAAGCATTTGCTCTACTTAGATTTTTCAAACACCATCTCAAGGCGAAATGGATGCTTAAGCCATTCTTCAGTCATCCTCATAGAGTTGTTCCATGGAACTGTACAGAATTGCCCTGGCAGATGATCAGCTATCCTTACCCATTTTGAACCTTTTCTTACTATATTTGTTTTGAACAGGATCTACACATCATTGGCAGAAATGGAGGTAGGTCCTCTCCCACAGAATTAGGGCATGTTACATTTTACATGTCATGTGGGAGAACTCACTAGAAAAAAAGTAATTAAGTTTGGATTGGTTAGCAGCAAAAGGAAACCGGCCTGCCAAGGAACACAGTGTCTAGACACCATAAAAGTCGACACCAGCCTGAGCATGGAACAACTCAAAGAAACAGTACAAGACTGGAAAACGTGGAGAGAGCTGGCTCATAGAATTGCCAAGAGTCAGACATGACTGAATGGCTAACAACAACAATGTTTTAGAAGAGCTTCCCCTTGGATAAACATTCTGCTGCAACTATAACTCCATTTATAACATATACCATTCCTCCCTATTCCTTTCTCTACATTTGTGGATGCACACATTAATAGTAAAGGAAACCAAACACTAAGAATTTTAACCAAAAGCAATACTCCACCCATGGGAACTCTTTCTCATTAATCACAGCCTCCTCCTCCCACATCTTACTTGTCTAGTTCTTCAAACCCATCTTGATCATCTGATTCTGCTGATTATTTGGCATTCCAATTTAATAGCTTTACCACAGCATAGCAATGCTGTTCAAAGGGTCAAGTGACTGCTTTGATGTATGACAACTGGGGAGGAACAGCAATGAAAGGAGCCTTCTCTTAGTTACCTCACATAATTATCAACTTTTCTAAAAGTGATCATTGTTTTATGCCACATAATAACAAGTTTGCCTCTGTCCTTGACAAGATGGCCAATTAACCTCATCCCATAAGGTCATTTAACATGGTGTTATATTTAACCCACATCTTTTATATTTATATTTAATCCACATCTGCTTCTCTTCTTCAAATCTATGGCAACTTGTTATTTTTTCAGAGGCTAGAAGGATAACTTTCAATTGAAAAAACACAGTTCTACCTCCAGCTATGCCAATATATGATCATTTATTTTGACAGACCGCAGATTTGGTCATCATGTGGGCACAGGTCATCATATTTAAAGGAAAATTAAGGTGGATGAAAATGGATACCCAATAATATTTTAAAGATAAAGGTAAACGTTTCCCTTGCTTGAAAGCTAGTCGAATCTGACTCTAGGGGGTGGTGCTCATCTTCGTTTCAAAGCCAAAGAGCCAGCGCTGTCCGAAGACTTCTCTGTGGTCATGTGGCTGGCATGACTAAACACTGAGGCACACAGAATGCTGTTACCTTCCCACTGAAGTGGTACCTATTTATCTACTTGCAACTTCTTGCTTTCAAACTGCCAGGTTGGCAGGAGCTGGGGCCAGAGACGGGAGCTCACTCCGTCACATGGCACTCGGGTCTCGAACCGCCGAGCTACAGACCTTCTGGTCTACAGCTTCAGCATCTTAACCTCTGATCCACTGCGGCCCCAATAGGATTTTACTGTTCCTCAAATGCAGCCATAGTCTAATTAGAAGAAAAAGAAGAGAAGAAGAAGAGATTGGATTTATACCGCACCCTTCACTTGGAGTCTCAGAGCAGCTTACAAACTCCTTTCCATCCCCTCCCCACAACAGACATCCTGTGAGGTAGGTGGGGCTGAGAGAGCTCTTTTCAGAATTGTCCTTCAGAGAACAGCTGTAACAGAACTGTGGCTTGCCCAAGGTCATCCAGCAGCTGCAAGTGGAGGAGTGGGGATTCAAACCCGGTTCTCCCAGATTAGGGTCGACACACTTAAACACTACATCAAACTGTATGGCTATATCCATGCTTCTAATGCCTCAATTACCAACAAGTATAGAATAAAATCAAGTCAGCATAGATGCAGTCTTAGAATCATAGATTCACAGAGTTGGAAGGGGCCATACAGGCCATCTAATCCAACCCTCTGCTCAATGCAGGATCAGCCCAGAGCATCCCTGACAAGCTGCTGCTTAAAGACTGCCAGGGAGGGGGAGCTCACCACCTCCCTAGGCAGCTGATTCCACTGTCGCACAACTCTTACTGTAAAAATGTTTTTCCTAATATCCGGTACATTCCCGTCCTTAATTTAAATCCATTATTGTGAGTCCTATCCTCTGCTGCCAACAGGAACTGCTCCCTGCCCTCCTCTAAGTGACAGCCCTTCAAATACTTAAAGAGAACAATCATGTCCCCCTTCGACCTCTTCTTTTCCAGACTGAATGTTCCCAAATCCCACAGCCTTTTGTCATAGGGATTGGTCTCCAAGCCCTGATCATTCTCATTGCTCTCCTCTGCACCTGCTCCATTCTGTGCACATCTTTTTTGAAATGAGGCCTCCAGAACTGCACACAATACTTCAGGTACGGTATGACCAATGCAGTGTACAGCAGGACTATGACATCTTCTGATTTGGATGTTATGCCTCTGTTGATACACCCCAAGATAGCATTAGCCAGTTTTGTCACTGCATCACATTGGCTGCTCATATTGAACTTACAATCCACCAATGTTCCCTCTAAGCTGCAGAGTCCTGTGAGCAAAAATTCTACTTTGTGAGCTACCGGCATTAAAGTTGTGAGCAGGTGATTTGGCTACTGCATAAATGAGTTTGCTCTGGAGCCCTCCTTCCTGAGCTAAGACAAAAATGTGTGAGCCGGCGGCTAAAAAACTGTGAGCTAGCTCACACTAACTCAGCTTAGAGGGAACACTGCAGTCCACCTATACTGTTTCCCTTGTGTCCGTGATACTTCCACTGGCAGGGTTTCCATCTCTGCATCCACTGCAAGGGCCTGGAATCGACTCCTTAGTTCTAATGGCACCGTCCTCTTGCTCGATGCCTTTGGGGTCATGCTGTAGCACTCTGAGGAGTCTCATTAGGGCAGCCAACCACACTGTTGTCCCTCTGAGTATTAATGAAGTCCGCCCCTTCCTTGCTGTCATGGAGAGTAGTAATCTCTCCCTGCAGGTGACTGAAATTAGTTCGTGAGGATTCATCATCACTTCCTGAGCGGATTCTTTCACCTAGAAGTATCTTCCACCTAGGAATACCTTCAAAATTAGAGAACTGATGAAAAGGCTACCTGAACCCAAAGGGGGTAACAAGCACAGCAATGTAAAAGTTTTTTTAACTACTTATGGGTTCCTCAGGCTAAGAGCCCTTTAGCTCTCACCCTTCGGCTGGTGCCTCTGGCCAGGAGGAGCCTTTTGCAATTCAAAGACTCACAGCCCCCACCTCCCAACAGCAACAGCCACAGTAGAGGGCGGGACCAGCAACCAACCCCAGGTCGACAGGCCCTCCTCTCACAGCAACAAAACTGCGGGGGAAATCGGGTAAAGCCACAAGTCAAAATGCATCCCCTCAGCTTCGGTTGTGAAATTGACCAATAGTATTGGGGCAAACGGCGGCGCAACATCGAGGCAGCTCTAGTGCAAAATCAGCCAGAGAAACAATCAGAAACCCCACTCCTGCAGGCTTCAAGCACTCGCTCCCCCCTCACACACTGTTCGCTCACACAGCAACCTCAGTTAATGCTCCCTGGCAGTTTAGAAAAATCAAAAACTAACACTCGCCTTGCTAGCAGTTCTGTCCCAGCTACTTCCACCGCCCAGCTGACTCAAAATTCTTTTCCTGCACACTTTTCATGCCTGGGTAGTTATTTTTGTTGCATTCAACACATAGTACTCAATATACAGTAAAGGGGGGGGGGTACACCTTTTCACATATTTTCTGTGGGAAAACAGCTAGAAGTCAAATCCATTTTCTAATGTAAAACCAGTTTGGAAGATTGCTCCATTTTATTCTGTAACAATAAAATCTCATTGCCAATTAGAAGCACTAAAAGCTTAGGGTAGTGCCCTGCCCAATGGCAAGGAGGGAAAAAGAGGTCTGAATACTCAGTTGAGAAAAGGTTTTACTTTATGGGTAAACTCTTCTTCCTGTTATCAATGGAGATGCATCAATTCTTTGGCACAGGATTAGGACCAAGCAAGACTTTGAAACTGACAGTAATAAGTCTATTCCCCCAAGCCGGAACTTTGCTGACAGTATTTTTAAAAAGTATGTCTGGAAATACATGTGAAGACTGCAAAACAATTGCCCGGTTATCCACCCAGAAGCCACATGGAAGCATTAACAGGCATAATAGGAGGATCTACATTTCTGGAAATCCAAATTATTTTTTTCAGTTTGCCGGTCATTTTTTTTTTTTTTTTTTGGCCTGGGAAGAGCAGCCAGCAGAAGCATGGAGAGTGCATACTACATGCTCATCTCGCCTGCCAATTCTCCCCTTCTCAGTATGAAACTGGCAGTTGCCATCACAGTGTTCTGTGTTCTCCAACCACAGCAGAACTGCACTTTGCTAAACTACTCCTCACGAGCCCAAGTACTGAAAGTCCTAATCCTACCCATTCACTTTCTGAGCATGTTGAAGTGGCAACCCTTTCCAACTCCTTCCTTGCTTTGGCTACTTTTCAGAAGTTTCGAGAAGACAACGTAGATGCTCTGTTTTCTGCTTGAACACTTAAAGGGTGGTAGCTATCCATATCCTCAGCATCAACCCATGAAATCTGTTTGTATGGCCCTTTCATTGTCTTCCTTTATTCTTTTGAAACCAAGCAAAAGGCATCAGCACGGATTCAGTGCCCACCAGTCAAGGCCCAAACAATAAACCATCCCAAATGAAAGGCCAACACTATCAATGGAGAAGAAACCTATTTACCCTTCCTTGAGTCCCAAGAAAGGAAAGGCATCCCACACCTGGTTAGTCACCAGAAGTGTTAATACCCCTCATTAATTTTTTTAATAGCCTAATGTGTTAAAATACATCCGAGAGCAACTGTAAATAAATAATTGCTGATTCAACACAGCTGTCAACCTGTGAGTAATTCCAGCACTGGAAAAGTTACAATTAATGTCAGTAGTTAATGTTCTAAGTAGTGAAAGGGGGAATCACACTGCAATAAACAAATGCAGTCAATTACAACTTAAGGGCATATACAAATGACTGCACTGCCTTGGCTCAGCTGTCCCATTCGCAACCTGCAATTATGTCTCTGTTGGTCAAAGCAGCAGGCATGTCATTTGTCATCCCAGGGTATACTCAAGGGCTGCAAGATTGCATAGTTTCAAAAAATGCTGTTGTAGCAAAGCATATGTATAAGGAGCACCATGAAATGAACTGGCTGAGAGCCAGTAAGGGTTAAAAAAAAAGGCAAGAGAATAGAAATGAGAAAATTCATTGACTACAGTGCCCCAAAGACTCCCAGAAATACATCCTGACCAATTTGAAAGGTCAGTATGACAACAGCCCATCTTCTTTATGGAGCATCTTAATCACCTTTGACATATTTTTTCTTACCTTGTGAATAATGAATTTTCTAGCTCTGAACTCTGCTACTTATGCTTTGGTACACTTCCCTGCAGTTAAAGGGGCCTCTTTAACTGCAGGGAGCCGGCGTTTCCTCGTGCGCCCAACCTCCGCGGAGATCGGGCGCATGAAACGCCGGCTCCCTGCAGTTAAACAGCAGCATGGATTGATGTGAATTGTTGAGAAAGGGCCCGATGTTCTAAGAAAAACTCTAGAAGAAGCTTAAGATTCTTCAACAGCATATTTGGGGATCATGGGAAGGTGTGCTGACTTTGTCCTGTCCTTGTTGACATCCTTGCCCTGTTCTCTGGGCTCCATTTTATTTTCAGATTCTCACTGTGTTCTCTTGACTTTGACTTTTACAGGAGAAGGACTGAGGTTGCCATATGCCTCATTGGACACAATTCACCCATATCATTTCAGTTCAAAACCATATTCTGCTGAACTTTTTTCTTTAGAGTACAGGTAAGCTCTAAGCCCATGAACTGTCAACTCAGATACTTAAACGAAGGCACTTGATGAATCAGCCATGGCCTCCTAAGACAGCCTGGGAAAAATGTAGCCCAAAGTTATTTCCTTGGCCATCACAGCTTATTACAAAGTCAAAGGTAGAGCCAGAAGGTTACCCTTGTCTTTGTGATAGCACAGTACACTGAATGGGATAGTTATTCCCCAGACTTGCAACTGTTCCATAGTTTTAAAACCCTGTTCAGGTAATCATATGTAAAACCAGCCCGTTTTTCAGAAGTATTGATTTTTACCCTTAACTTGAAATCAGTGTAAATACTTCTCTTCAGGGGTCATTTCGTAGAAAAAGAGGTGCAAGAACTCATTAGCATAACTCATTAGCATGACTTATTTGCATTTGCCACACCCCCTGACAACACCAGAAGTGTGTCAGAAGGCAACACCCACCGTTCAGGCTCCACTGGACGTTTTTGGATTGCTAGCTATGGGGGGGGGACGTGCAGATCTGTCCTCACAGAGGAGGGAGAGCTTGTACCTGAATAAAACTTGGTCTTAAAGGTGCCACTGGACTGTTTTGGACCGGGGGGGGGGGCTCTGCAGCTTACCTGGCTGCTTCTTGCTCTAACTGAGGGTTGCTGGGAGCAGGGGGTGGGGCTTGTTGCATGTGCCCATCCCCTGGGCTCTTTACTGCCGGAGCTCCACTCCTGTGTGCTCCTGCAGGAAATGACCCCTGCCTCTTTTTAAGATGCCATGCCTGTACAGGTAGAAAATCAACAGTGCCAAAAGATCTCCCTTGTGTTCTAGATTCTACAAAGCCATGGTTGAATTTTTGAGTTTTTACTAGCCACTTTGACCAGGCCACTTTAAAGATGGGATATAAATTTAGCCAACAAACATGCATACACACAAAACCTCTACACAGAATGACAATTGAAAAAAGACCAGTGCCTGCCCATGGAGTGGGTGCCGATATTTGCCTGCCCCCTGTCTTCTTGGAGGTGAGCCAATGGGGGCTCAGCATGGGAGCGCTGGCCAATTAAAGGATGGGTTGCAGGCCAGGTCTGGTGGCAGCCACCTTTCTTTTTCATTCTGGCCCAGCGTGAGCTCGAGGGAAGATGGAAGCCATACGCATGGGCAGGGATCATCCATGTGGAGCCCTTTTTTCAGTGGGACTTGGTCTGCTTTGGCAGGCAGGGTTCATGCTGGGTCTCGGGAGGGTACGAGTCCCCTGCTATTAAGTGATGCCCATCTCCACGCCCCTGGCCTCTGGCAGTGTACCTGCTCCTGGTTCATTTATGGCCTGGTCCTGGAGTCCTGGGGGCCAATGACTGTGGCTGGGACCAGCCACTGGGTTCCCACCCACCAGCTTCTCACGGCAGGGGATAGGTGGGGAACTGATCCTCTGCATGCAGCCGAGCACCGGGCACAGGTGCAACTTTGCTCCTTGCTCCAGATGGGGTAGTCTCCAGCCTAACAGCAGTGGCTGGGACTCGCCGCCAGGTTCCCACTCATTTTACGCTGGTGTTAGGGCTCACAGCTGGGCTGGGATAGCTGGCGCTGGCGTGGCTTTCCCCCCTTGCATGTCAGTGCCTTGGGTGACGAGTCTGCAAGCCAGCGGCCATGGCCTTTACTCACTGCTGGTTTCCTGCTGCCTTGAGTCCAGCAACAGCAGCCAGACAGCAGCCAGGGGCACCCCCCGGGCCAAGGGTTCCTCCCGGGCCTAAGCCATAACCCCGGGGGCCAGCAGGATTGTGCCAGGAGGGACAGATTCGGTGGGGATGGAGTCAATTAGTGCCCCCTGGGCCTCAGCCATAACCCATGGGTTATCAGGCTTGTATTGGGACAGGTGGAGGATATGGCTCAGTAACTGGTTGTCCACTCTCCGTCCTGTAGGGCCCAAGTTCTTTCCCTTGCCTTTTATGAGGGTGGGCCTGGAACTGGATAGCCGGGACTGTCCCAGTCTCAAAAGATTTGGGAAGCTGAGCAGTGTCAGCCCCGGTCAGTATTTGGATGGGAGACCACCAAGAAAGCCCAGGGTCACCACACAGAGGCAGGCAGTGGTAAACCACCTTGGTTATTATCTCTGTCGCAATTGCCCTGGCGGGCGGGCTAGGCACGGCACAGAGTATCCAAAAAAACAGGCAGAGGTCAGGGCACCAGAGAGGCAGAGAAACAAAAGCACAGTCCAAAGTATTAGGTCACTTGCACAGTCTAAGGTTTACCGGAGATTTGTAGTCAGAGGTGTAAAACCGAAAGCCGTTGTCCAGAGTCAGGTTACACATTCCAGGGTCAGGGAGTCAGAAGAACGATGTCACACAGTCCGGAGTCAATAGACAAGGGAGTCGAGCAGAGTCAGGAAACAGGATGCAAGGTCCGAGGTGCAGCGATTAAGTCATGTGATCAGTTGCCAGCACAAATTGGATAGTGAAGAGAGTTGCCTTAAAAGCCCGTTCCCCTTGTCACTAATTACCGGCTGATTACAGAGTCCTGGCTCCAGTCAATACTCGGGACTCAAAGGACGCCTCCCATGCATGCGTGCTTCCCTACGCTGGGTTGTCAAGTCCTGTCTCCTTTGGTCTTGTAAATGAGCTACAGGTGGGGGGGAATCAGGGGGCATGGAACTTGTGCTCAGCTCTGCAGGAGCAGCTCCAGCTGTGAACCCTTCTGGAAGCCGGTGTCCATCCTCTGCAAGACTATCACCGAGCACTTTATATGATTAGGATGGGTTTTTAAATTGTATAATATGTTTTTAAAATGTGAGTATATTGTTATTTTTGTATTGTTGTTTTACTGCAGCAAGATTATCTTGCCCTGTAAGCCGCCCTGAGCCCTATGGGGTAGGGCGGGGTATAAATTAGAATAATAAATAAATAAAATAAATAAAGACTTAGGTTTTGTACTTCCAGGGGTGCAGGGAGCTTGTTCTTGGATGTTGAAGGTGCAGAGTCCCCAGGATCAGGGTCCACTGGGTCGGGTGGCACGGTGGGCATGACAGTCTCCCCAAGCAGCAGGCTGGAAATGCTAAACCACCTCTGTTATTCTCTCCCTCGGCAGGACAACCACTGCCGGTCTGAGAGTCCACTGCTTGCTTTGCAGTACCAACAGTCTGGCTCAGTACAGGGCACTTTGGGTGTTCCACCCCACTGGCTCATCAAGGGGGGGGGACCGGGGTGCACGCCAAGGGTGAAGGGAGGGTGTACTTGGCTTTAACAATTTCTTCTCTTGTCTATCTTCCCATCCATCACTGGCAGAGTATACTGGCCAAGAAGGCAATGCAGAAGAGGGGTGGCTGGGCTAAGAAGGCCTCCAAGTGGGCGCTGCCAGCTATATCCTCCTCTCAGGATGAGGGAGGGCCCTCCTTGTGGGATTTGGTGGTCAAAGTCTGGAGAGGGCCAAGGCATACAAGTGGGGGCGGGTGGCCCAGGCACGTCTGGGGCGGCTGCCCTGCCTAAGCGCATCAGGTCCATGGCTCGCAAACCAAGAAAGGGGAGCCCTCTGTGCCAGGCTGGCACAGTTGCAGCTGAGGATGAGGCTCAGGCATTGGGTGGTGGAGACGGGGAGGGTCCAGAAGGCCCGGCAAGGCTTGGTGAGTTCTTCATTCCAACGGGGGTAGGTCCCACTGCCAGGGCACCACTGATTTCAGCCATCGTGGTGTCAGGGGGTGGATTCAGAGGCAG